>NW_015505215.1:1003372-1053977 GCF_001515645.1 Sinocyclocheilus grahami | reverse complement strand
TTATCAGCATAACAATTCGAGTAAATGTGTAAAAGGTATGGCATGAATTTGCCATCCTTCTAGAACAATGTGCATTTATGTCAAAATTGTAACATAAATTATCAAGTTTAGTTATTTTTATTTCTTTATTGCAAAACGCTCAAACTGGCACTGTTTTGGAGAGAAATGGGCTCTCATTTTAACCTATAGCATGGTGTGTGATGCTGAACTATGAGTTTCTAATTTGCACTGTGCAAATACATAGTTTGTATTTGCACTGTTGTAAACATTAATATTTTATGTGCAACAACAGCATATGCTGTCTCAGTGGCCTTACACATGATTTTAAATCTATTTTTTCAAACTTTATGATTTAAATGGGGATGATTGTACTGAGAATAACTTTCATCTTTTCTTCAACTGAATACTGTCTCTGTGCTGTATTTTAAAGAGTTGGCAGTCAAAATTGAAACTGCTGGATGATAGATACTCTTTATTCTTTATGACAAATAAGATAATGTGAATTACAGAATGTACAACGTTTTTTAAAATGTATCAATTGCGGTGTACAGCGTTCATTATGAGGGGGTAGAATCCACAGCTCAGTACTCACTACTCAATACTCATGAGTACTTTTAAATAGGCTACTCTTTTACTCTTACTCGAGTCATTTTTTGGACAAGTACTTTTACTCTACTCACACTACATTTTTTGGAAGGTAATGGTACTTTTACTTGAGTATATTTTTTCAGTACTCTTTCCACCACTGATGCAAATAGATGTGTAACAACCAATATAATATTGTTCAGAGCAATGCTAGTTGTAATGGCCCTGTGTCAGTAGATCTGTTTGTACAAAGGATCTTTGAAGCTTATCGGAACTATTTTCCTCTTGGATGAACTTATGTTCCATTATGACATCTTCTAGGAAAAGAAGGAATCGGTTCCTTGAGCGAAAGTTCCAGTTAAGTCACCCAGAAATTGTAGACTTGTATTTTGGTTCAGATCTGAAGCGTTTTGATAGTTACGTACTGGAAAACTGGAGCAAACTTTTGGATGATTCTCCAGTATCACCAGGTGTCTTAAATACACTACTCTCTTGGCTTGTGTGTATATTTATGTGCTCAAGTGTGTGTTTGTGTGTGTGTGTGTGTGTGTGTGTGTGTGTGTGTGTGTGTGTGTGTGTGTGTGTGTGTGTGTGTGTGTGTGTGTGTGTAAAATCCCCATCTGTTTTCCGATACAAATCGTGGCATGTGTGTATCTCCATTTTGGCCAATTTCCTGATGTTGTGCTGACTTAAACCTCATTCCTTTAAACTCTAAGACACCACCACACTGCAATTCACATTCAGTGACAGAAATCTGTCCATCAAATGTGCTTTTTTAAACACGGCTGATCAAACAACAGAGAGCAAAAAACAGGTTGATGTTACTCTAACAACTCGACGACCCAAACTCAGGGCCTCTCTATGATTAATCTGCATTTTGTGGCTGCGAGCACCTGCTTTTTTTGGGGACAGCAGCACTTTATGAGGCTCCAGCTATGAAAATAAGTGCATGCAGGAGTGGGCCATGCACCGCAGGGCTTTGAAATGCAATTAAGTACTTTCAGCATCTGTTACTGCAACAAGAGCGCTACAGCTTTTGAGGACGACTGAGGAGCTGCCAAAGGTTGTTACTGACTGGCTGCGCTCCAGACGTTTGATGCAGCAGCCTGTGGATCTGTTGTTCTTGAATGACACTCTTAAACATACACTCTAACTAAAGTCTATACCCTGTGTGTGTGCTTCCATATCCTGGTACATGTTTACAGGGAAGGAAATCTAATGTGGTTAAAGGGGTCATATGATGCTGCTAAAAAGAACATTATTTGGTGTATTTGGTGTAATGAACTGTGTTTATGCGGTTTAAGGTTAAAAAAACACATTATTTTCCACATACTGTACATTATTGTTTCTCCTCTATGCCCCGCCTTTCTGAAACTAGATTTTTACAAAGCTCATCGGTCTGAAAAAGCGAGGTGTGCTCTGATTGGCCAGCTATCCAGTGCGTTGTGATTGGCCGAATTCCTCAAGCGTGTGATGGAAATGTTACATCCCTTACCATATTGTGATGCCTGCGGCAACCACAAGTGACGACCCTGGGCTGGACTCTGCTTCGTCCACGGTGAAAGCTGATCCAGAGATCGACAGCGCGAAGTTGAAGTATTTCCTCAGCGACCAGCACGGATCAGCTCTAGGCATGACGAAGCGATATCGTCCTCTTTTGGAAGGCCAAACAAAGTAGTTTCGCTTACACAACGAAGCACACAGCGCCTTCACGACATGGTGGCGGCGGCAACAATACTACAGTGAGAATAAAAGTTACGCCTTCTTTCTTTGCGTGAACATTTGGGCGGCGTTATGCAAATCTTCCCAGATAGTGACATAGGTATGTGGGGGCGTGTTAGAATGAGCCGTTTTAGGTAGGTGTGGCTGACTCTTAACTTTTATAAAGAATATCTCTTTGGATATGAGACTTTAGTCTTTGCAACTTTACAGATCTCCTTTATGCACCAAGAGCTTGTAACACTCCAAAGAGAAAGGAAAAATTGAAATCGCATCATATGACCCCTTTAAATAACTGCCTTATGTTCACCAAGGCTGCATTTATTTAATAAAAATATTGCAAGTAATATTGTGAATTATTATTTTCTATTTTAATACATATTTTCCATTTTAGTACACAATGTGTTCATTTAGTTTTAATTAAATTAAAGACAACATTACAACATTACAGCAGTTAAATCATTTATTTTACAAAATATTTACTAAATTCAAAAGTGAAAGTAAAAAACAAATAAACAATCATGATTTAATTTGTAACAAAATCTCCTTGATTTTGTTCTGTAATCAAATTATTTTATAAATTATAACTTTTCCTTAATTATGACCAAATGTCAGTCTGTTTCTCACACAAAGCTATTGATTGATCGGCTTCAGAAGAATGGGAATATAGTGTGTTGCTACATTTATGATACTTTTATGGTGTTTTATGTCCTATTTGAAGCTCCAAAGCTCCAGTCTCCAGGATGTCAGACGGTACCTTACCACATGTCTTGGTGGGATCCTGTGGGTGTGTCGCTTTTATCAGAAGCAGCTCCGTCTTTGACCTAGTAACAATTAAGATTACTGCACTCTCCCCTCCCCTGTTTAAGTCACTTGGGTAGAACTTTTACAATATAAGCAATCTATTAACACACAAATAATGGGTGTCTCAGGTTCCCTGCAACCACGATTCCAGGGTAAGATATCAGAATAGGAAAAGGCGATCAGCTCTGGCTTATTCAGCAGGGGTTTCGTGTTCCACAGTCCTCGGGTGCAAAGAGAATGCTTTTGTACACGAGTGCAGTTGAGTCAGCACGTATCAGCATGGTGCATTTGTGTTGTAACTGCATCCTACAGCTGAGTCGTTCAGTGTCTGGTGGTCATAAAACAGACTCTCCAGATTCCAAAGCAAAAACTGGATTCGGTACCAAATTCACACGTGATCTTTGTTCATTGGAATGAGACACTCTGGGATATTGAAGACTGTATTTAAAAACTAATGGGGTGGATGACATTTTTGAGTATCTTTTCTATCTGAAAAAGCTTTCAGATGGAATTTTAATTCATTAAAACAAAACATGCACAAATAAATGACCTGAATCATTCAAAAAGACTCACAAAGTTTTACAAATACTTCACTTAAACTCCTACAATCCAATTAATTATTACAGTATAGATAATTATTACACTATGTAATTATTAGTATGCAATTATTATGTAATTATACATAGAACTGAAGAAATCATATATATATATATATATCGGTGTGTAATGTGTGTGTGTGTGTGTTCATGACTGTTTAAATAAAATGTTATTGTTTTATTAATTAAAATGTAATTACATTTGTGACAGATCTACCATTACTATCACTCATCACCCACCCCTACCATAGTATACATCAAAGATTCTTAAAAGTACTCAGCTGCTTTTATGAATAATTGCACACTGTGAATATTAGTTTTTTTTTTTACAAATCCTCAGATTCCACCTACTGTAGTATGCCAACACATGCCTCCTAATTGCTTGTATTTTTCTTAATGTGGTTTCAAATCTTTTTATCCACCCTGTTTTAAATGTTTTATGAGTTGTTTTCAAATTCACGCTTTATTTAAATTCAGGCGTGGTGGCGTTTTGATCATGAATCCTTTCCAAAGCCTTCTGTTCCCAGTCAAAATTTTCCCAGAAAAAGAGAAAGCCTTTCTTGTCAGCCTCTGTTGCTGATGAATTACGAACTGAAGGATAGTTGTCTCCATTGTTACCTATTCCCTCTTCCCTCTTGCATGAGCTTCTGGGTAGGTGATGGCACACAACTTGTGGAAGCCATGGCCGGTTGGGCTGTTCTCTGCCTGTGTGGCCCATGCAAGGCTAAAACTAATCAAACACCAAGTACCAGACTTCCATCTGGCTCTCATCAAAGCACACCATTCATCTGAACAAACTTCAAGTGGCAGGAACAAATTAATTCAAATGTTGTCGGGCTTCCATACATACTGTGTCGAAGAGCTGGCTAGTTAACATCGGATACACACACAAACACACACTGAACTTACCCTTTAAAATCCGCTCGCACACACATTCACACGCATAGCCGTTTAATTCCCTTGCTGCTCCACCCAGTAAATCCTCTCCAGTTTTGGTTTCCAGCGCTTTTGAGTGATCTCATCATTACCTGCATTTTTGCCTAATGTTTCCCACCTGCCTGTGTTTATCTGCCTTTTCTGACCTATCACCGACTCCATGTTTGGACCGACTGAGAGGATGAAAGCAGAGAAGCCTGTCATGCCATAAAGCGGCATGTTACGAGCCCACACTCATGTTTTGGAGGTTTTCACTGTAATTACTGCTCTCCATAAATGAAGAACAGAGTGAAGGAGGTGGAGGGAGAGAAAATAAGTGCAGGTGGTCTGAAGAGACTGCAGTCAAGAGTTGCGATGTAATGGAAGTAGTGTCAGATCTTTTCCTCCGTGTTTTAAAGGAAATCTAAGTGGAACGGATAATGGGGGAAAAATAATAAATAAATAAATTGTAGGGTGGGGACTTGGTTCTGTGCATCGTTTTTTGGATTGGATGGAGCTTAAGGTGGAATTTAAGAAGGGGGCGGAGTTTAAGACAATAAAACAATTGGAGAAGTCGAACATACGTCATTGTGTCATCAGAAGATTGAGTTCCTTTTCAGTCGGTCACTCCGACGAATTGGGATCTCGCTTAGAGGGACCAATCTACTTCGAGTGTAAACTAAATGAGCCAATGCACATTGGCATGCGATTATTGCATCCAGCTGCTGCTGATCACAGCGTGAGTATAAGTAGGCAGCAGATGCAGCGCATATTCAGCTTTTCGCTTCGGAGCCGAGCAGTTCTATCGTTCTGCTCCTGACCTTCCTACAGTAGTGAGAAAAACTACAGTCAAGCACGCTCTTCTTTGGGCTCTCGTGCTGGTGGACGGCGCTTCAGCGGCGGTGGTTTTCCCGTGTTGAGTGGGTTGCACACAACAGGCTGCACTACCCCTGTGTGTGTTGCAGACGGCCACCTCCCCTGTGCGCTTCAGAGCAATTTCCATTCAAAAACCATACTAAAAGAGCTTCACGGGTGGAACGTCTTTTTAAAGACGCGTCTTTGTAAAGATGTCATACCATCCGTGCGTTTCTGGGTGCAGTCGTTACCTGCCTCTGGTGGCAGCCGGCGGCGTCCTTTTTCTAGCGGTGGGCGGACTGATCTTTCGGTCACGGTGAGGAATTCTCCTCCGGGGATGCCCAAACCCGCCGGCACTGCGAAACCAGTGGAGCTCTCAAAAGAGCAGGCTGGACCCTCCCGGGGGGTACCACCTGCTTCTTCCGAGGCTCCCCCCGACGACCGGATATTGGTTTCTCGGGGCCCCACCCCAGTGCCTTTCTTCCCGGAGGTGCGTGATGAGATTGCTGGGTCATGGACAGCACTTTTCACTGCCAGAAACCGGCCCAGTGGCTCATCCTCCCTCACTACCCTCGATGGGGGTCCAGCGCGGGGGTACGCGGGAGTTCCCCAGGTGGAGCGGTCGGTTGCGATGCAATTGTGTCCAAATGCCACTACCACTTGGCGGGGCAAACCGTTGCTCCCCTCCCGGGCCTGTAGGCACTCATCGGCCTTGATCGACACTGCTTATACGGCCTGTGGAGAAGCTACGTCCGCCTTACACGCTTCAGCGTTACTGCAAGTGCATCAGGCCAAGGCACTGAGGGACTTGCACAAGGGTGGACACGACCCGGAAGTTCTCAAAGAACTCTGCACCGCGACGGACATCGCGCTACGAGCGACGAAGGTTACGGCTCGGTCTCTGGGTCGTGTGATGTCCACTATGGTGATCCAGGAGCGCCATTTCTGGCTGTGTCTGGCCGACATGCGCGAGACGGACAAGACAAGATTCTTGAACGCCCCCGTGTCCCAGACCGGCCTTTTCGGCGACACGGTGGAGAACTTCGCCCAGCAGTTCTCTGCTGCCCAAAAGCAGACTGAGGCCATCAGGTACATCCTGCCCCGGCGTGCAGCTGCTGCCTCCACCCGGCCGCCGGTGGCAGTGCCTCAGCCCGTTCGTCGCCGAGGGCGGAGCCCGGCCACCGCTCCCACTACCGTGCAGCGTCCGCAGCAGCCTCCAGCAAAACTGCACCGAGGAGCCAGCTGCAGTGCTGCCGCCCCGCCCGTCCAGGCCCCCGCCAGACCTGGTGGTAAGCGAAGGAGCAAGAGGCCCTGAGACGGGCGACCCAGAGATGGAGGGAGTTGCTCTTCGGGAGATGGTGAACGCACCACTCCCTCCCCCGGAGGAGGGCCGGGTGGAGAATCTTTTGTTTCCTTTTTTTCTGCCACTGACTTCGCGGCCAGTGGTACCCAAATTCTCGAAAAAAGAGCAATTTCTTCTTTCTCTGGGTCCTCTGAGGGGACGGGGGGTTGTGGACGATCCAGAGCCGTATCACACTCATGCTCCCGTTCAAGATACTCACGCAGAAATGTTGGGGAACCGTCCTCAAGATTGGTTCGCAGCGATCGACCTGAAGGACGCGTACTTCCATGTTTCGATCCTTCCGCGCCACAGTCCATTCTTGCGGTTTGCGTTCGAGGGGCGGGCATACCAGTACAAGGTCCTGCTCTTCGGGCTGTCCCTGTCACCCCGTGTCTTTACGAAAGTTACGGAGGCAGCCCTTGTTCCCATTTTTATCCTCCAGTGATCACAGAGCTCTGCTGCCAGCCTGCCAGTTTACAGGCTTAAAACCCTCTGGTGCTCTTCGGTCACTTTTGACTGAAAAATCTTTTTGAATTTTTTTAAATCACAGCTTCATCGGAATGGTATGAAACTTGGTGACTTTTATGGCATTTGTAATGTGAACACACACAAAAATTAAGGGCATGATTAAAGGGCAACAAGCTATGTGGTCGTAAAAAAAATAGTCACACTTGGGATCTTCAGTCAAAAATGACCGGCCATAGGAAATTAATGGGAAATCAACAAAAACACAATCTACAAATCTGACACAATGCAGAAAAAAAGTGGACAGCAAGGAAGGGGTTACACTCTAAAACATCAAGAGTGCAAAACAGACACACTCACTCAAACACACACTCACAGACACACATACACACATACAAACATACACAATTATACACACTCAAATGTATTGGTATGGCTATAACCATATAGCCAAAATGAGTCAGAAAACTGAAATAAGAGGTTGAAATCAGATCAAATCCAGAAGGATTAAGCTCTGATAAAACATTTATGTTAATTTTCGTTACATTTTTATAGAATTTGAATGTTTTGTGTAACAAAATGCTTTCTCTGTGTTCAGGTTTGACTGTAGTAATAATAATTCAAAAACTGACGCTTCAAATCAACATTTAAAAAAAAAAATCTAAACCTTTACAAAAAGTTGTCTTTGAGAATGTCTAAATATATATCCAGATATAAATCCAATATAAAATCCAAAAATAAGTATTTATGTCTAAAAACAATTAGAGAATTTATTGGCCTTTTATATAGAGCTATAAAGCAGGGGTGGCGAACTCCAGTCCTGGAGAGCCGCAGCCCTGCAGAGTTCAGCTCCAACCCTAATTAAAACTCACCTGCCTGTAGCTTCCTAGTAACTGTTCACACCTTGATTAGCTTGTTCAGGTGTGTTTGATTAGGGTTGAAGCAAAACTCTGCAGGGCTGCGGCTCTCTAGGACAGACGTTCGCCACCCCTGCTATATAGGAATTTATGGGCTAAACCATGGAATTGCAGACATTTTTCTTATTTTACTCTCACCAGATGGCACTAATCTGACTTCAAAAATGGGATTTTAAAGGCATTGACTCTATTTTAACATGAAATACTGCATTCATTGAAAAGTAATATAAAATATATATATTTTTTTAAATATTTGTTGTCTCCGTTCCCTCCTTCAGGAATGAGGGTTACATACGTAACCGAGACGTTATGTCATTTTAATAAAATATTACAAGAAAAAATACTGAAAAACGAAACATATGTAAACATAAATGAAACATGGATGAATCATTCAGAATAAGAGCAATAAGTTGCATTTAGAAAACAGATGAGGTGAATTTCCATTTCATGTTAACCTTAAAGGAATTATTCAATGTAAAATCCAATTCTGTCATTATTTACTAACACCCTTGTCGTTCCAAACCCGTATGACTTTATTTATACAGCTGCTCTTTTCCATGTGACTGCAAAGAATGGAGACTGGAGCTGTCAAGCATAAAAAAGAATTCAAAAGCATCATATAAAAGTGGTTCATACAACTCAAACACTGTATTCCTAGTCTTCTGAAATCATACAGTAACTTGACTTGAGAAAAAAATGAAATTTAGGACATTATTCCCTGATAATCTTCCCTTCTAATAAGCTATTAACAGTCCATAAGAACCAAATCGGTAATCATGTGAATCATTTGAGAATGAATCAATCAAACTGGATTCTTGAACAAGATCAGTATTCACAGAAACGATCTGACTCAAAATAATAATTATTTTACAAGCTGTTGCCATTCTTGAACAAGTTCTGACAATGAAAATGTTCATCAATGTATGACGACTTCTCTCAAGAGTGTGTTTGTGTGTGTTTTCAGATTTTCCCATTCAGATCCCACTGTATCGCTTCCCCGCAGCCCCTACAGCAACTGAGAGGCAGCAAAATTACTGCTCATACTTTTATTGCAGGATAATTATTATTATTATCATCAGACAGAGGCGTTCACACACCGGTTTCAGAGGAGACATGACCTTGTACCTCAGAAAGCGCTGAAAAGGGTGTAAAGTTGTAAATGCTGATTCATGTTTTCATCTTTGTATTCCCTCTCTTTAGTTTTATAAGGGCCACTGAGGGGCAGCAGGGGCCTTTGGTGTGATAACATTTCAACCGCGATGCCTCTGGCCACATGTAACCCACACACACTTTCACTCTTAAATCGTGAGTTCACCCCAAAATGAAAATGTGTTCATTCTCATGTCTCATGTTCAAACCTGTATGACTTCTACTTAACACACAAAAATTGATCAGTTGATCTAAAAAACAATATTGGCCCTCATTTTCATTGAATGGAAAAATATCAAATATTCAGTTATTTTTGTTCCACAATAATTCTTCTTTTTAGTGTTTAATGTGAGTTGGCAAACTTTTTTGGTTAAAAAGATTTTGGTTAGGGTAGTGCCATATAAATTTTTTACAGGAATGAACACAAGGCTGTGAGGAATTAAGTACATGTTCATTGGCTTGTACTGTTGTAAACAACATGCCAGCTGTTCAGTTAATGATATATCTTTCCAAATCACTTTCACTAGACCAGGGGTAGGCAAGTTCGGTCCTAGAGAGCCGCAGTCCTGCATATTTCTCATTAAAGGAGGGCCTCACTTTCCCTGTGCTATGTGTGTGTCTGTATATGTAAGTGTGTGTGTGTGTGTGTGTGTGTGTGTGTGTGTGTGTGTCATTGATTTTACTGGAGCGAAAAAAAATTACATTTCAGGTGTCCGGTGACCGTGAAGATCACAAGTGTGACTCCCAAAAGAGGAGCACCAGAGGGTTAAAGCAAGACGATGGAGGTCTGGGGTGAGTGTTGAGTGGTGTAGAGGAGGAATTCTGGGTAACGGGAGAAACGGTGGTACAATGGTGAGATATTTGTACAAGAGTAGGAATCTACCTTAGAAACCAATCTAGCCTGATTCCTATACTAATGACTCTTATGAGCCAGTTCTTTTTTATTGAATCAAAGACATTCAGCATGACCAATATTGCCTGATTCCTAAACAATAGACTTGGTTCTTTTTAGTGAATCAGAAAACATCCAGTAATCATGAACAGATGACTTTTATGAACCAGTTCTTTTTAATGTTTGTTTATTTTAATGTTATCTCTCTGTAAGAAACATTGAGTTATGGCATCCACCAGGAAGGTAAAACTGTGTCATGCTAATCAGCTAAACCTTGATTAATTTTGCAAATCATGAACAAATTACTGTTTTGGGACAGTTCTTTTAACGAATCATTCAAAGTGACTGACTCAGACGTTATAGATATGAATCAGTCTTAACAAATTATTCCATCAGAGTGGGCATACGTTTTACCTGCTGCAAATTAAATAAAATAAATAAATAATGTAGAAATATTGACGGGTAGCAGAATTTAGAACCAGGCTTTGAAATGTATTTCAGATTATGTAGAAGAAACAGCAAACTCTGGTCAGTAGACATGTGTTAAAATGCTAGTGTTGTTGAAATCCAGTTTGGTGATTCAGAGAGTTAGAGAGAGAAAATGCTGACTCTTGACTTGACTGAGTACAGAACAGAAGAGTTCTGAATGAGAAAATGATTCATGAAAAAAAGCGAGGGCCAAATAGGGATGTCCCTGAGTAAAGGTTGCAGTCCTTTTTGTCTGGTTTCCTCTATTCCAGCAGGATTAGAGGAATGCCAGAGAGAGAGAAAGAGAGGAAAGGATGGATGAAAGCTTCAACTGTGATGGTTTTAAGGTTCTTGAAAGTAGGAGATGGAGGAGGTTTAGAGTCCAAGGTTGCTTGTTGAACAGAATGTGCTTGTATTGTTGTTTGTGTTGATTCTGAGAGTAATTATACAAGACATGATGTTAAATGTGAGGAAGAGAACAAATTACCACCAGGATGCTGCTGAGGTCTAAAGATAATTTCTTAAGTCTTTCTGCCTATACTGTATGTCAAAAAAAAAATTGATTTCCTGAAAAGTGTGACAACTATGACTCTTGTGATATAATTGCTATTTGTTTGAGCATCCTGAATAGCCCAACATGACAACATGGGCTCAACTAATAGTGTGGGTTTGAGGGCAGAACTAACCGGGTTTTTTTTTTAAATCAATGACAGACAGGAGTGTACAGGAAGCCTATTTGACACCAAGGAATAGTTCACACAAAATTTGAAATTTGCTGAAAATGTACTCAGTCTCAGGCCATCCAAGATGTAGAGTTCGTTTCTTCATCGGATCAAATTAGAAATTTAGCATTACATAACTTGCTCACCAATGGATCCTCTGCAGTGTATGGGTGCCGTCAGAATGAGGGTCCAAACACCTGATGAAAACATCTCGATAATCCTATTCCTTTAAAAAATAAAATAAAATATTAATTGCATTCTTCATCTTTGATATCTGAACAGGGTCCGAACATTCATTCACAGATTTGCGCTATGCCACGGCCTGCAGCATCTTCACACACAGACAAAACTTAGTTATGTCCACTTCACAGGGTACTTACGGTCGAATAGAACAAATGGCTGAAGTGATAAGAGGAACACACAAAATGTGTGTGTGGGGGGGGGGGGGGGGGAGAATTCCAGTCCACGAGGGCTGGAATTGAGAGCCACTGGGTTAGAGAGAGGTCAAAATGATCTTGCAAAATTCAGTTATGACTATTTTGTTGCAAGAATCGTTTATTATAATTATATTACACTGGAAAAAATAGAGCATGGTCCCTTTAAAACAATTACATTACTAATAATTTTCATTTAATGTTAATCTTTTAAAGTTTAGTTTGACTAGTTTTTTTTCTGGAATGTTTTTGATAAGTTTTAAAGAGACTTGTTTATCCTAAATAATTGTTTTGTTCTCCATAATCTGAGTCTGAAGTGTGCAGGTGTGCCAGAGGTATTTTCTCCCTAGAGATGGCTTTGATTTACATTTGAGTAAAGCCAGATTAAAGTTCTGACACATTGGTTGAAATGTAAGATGACTGGCTTTGGTTCATGCGGTTCTTCTCTTTGCTGCACTTGATTTGTTGAGCCCCACAACAGAAACATATGCCTGAGTTAAATCACAGTGGTGTGGTCCTGTCAAACCCTACACAAAGCCATGTCGTTACTGTATATGAAAACAAGCTCTGGAAATATGTGCCGGCCAATTATAAAGCTGAACCGGAAGAAAAAGTCATCTCTGTATTGGCACGTAAACGCAAGTTTTCAGCTGAAATACTAATATTAAAAGAATATTAATAAAAAGGGTGAATATGGTGCTCCTGTATGGAGTATTGTATTTCTGCAATTATTTGCAATGAAACCTGTTAGCAGTTTAATCTCTTCCTGTCTTAGCATTTGGGGATTTGGAGAATTAAACTAGTTGAAGAGCCAAATGTGAGACAAAATGCCAGTTGGCCAGTAACTTTTTTTAGGAGCTCCACGTAACATGGGTTAAACATGATAACCTGACCATCACTGAAGATCGAAGATGACTGTGCATCTAAATGCATGTCTAAAAATTCCTAGCTACATTTCTAGAAAATATTCTAGTTACTTTTAGTGTAACTTTTCAATGTCAAATTTTGCCTATTTTGTCTAAGATGCCTAAAATATTATTTAAACAGAGCTCCATGTGGATGCACATCCTGTATATGTAATATCAGAAACTGTTTGGTAAAGATGGTTCACTCATACATATATAAATAAATGAATATTAAACATATATATATACAGTATATACACATATACATACATACATACATTTAATATATAATTATATTAAATGTATATTTATTTTATAACAATATATTATTACATGCTATATTATTCATAATAATATTCTAAATAAATCATATTAAAATGTATTCATGTAGTAATGTATTAATATAGTTTTCAAATGGTATTTATCTATTAATTAATTTATTATTATATAACTAAATTAATTCAGTTTGCACTTTCATGGCTGGTATATTTTCTCTTTCCATGATATATTATTCATTTTATTAAATTAATGCAAAGTACCCACCATTGGTAGATTTTCAGACCCTCTTTACATACATTGTTGATGACATTACTTGGGTATTATATTTGATAGTTAATACACGATTGTTCCTTGTCACGTGTGTATAATAATGTAAAAGCTTGCATTCAGGGTGCGGATTACGTGACCCCCCCCAAAGAAAGCTTTAACCGCCCTAATGGACGTCAAAACTAGATGTAGGGGGGGTCAGATAGAAAGTAGGCTAGCCTACGCATAATATGGACATTTACTTGTAAATATTAATATGTATTTTTAAAGCTCTGACTGATTTTAAAAATGTAATTTTGGCAGCCCCTGAAATGGGTCGTACTGACACTTTTTGTTAGAAAATGTTTATTTACTATTTATTCAGGTTTTTTAAGGAATCGAATATTTTGATACTTAATTTGCATGATCTATATATTCTTAAAAATTAAAAGTTTGTTGTCATTTGGAAGTTTGTAGGCCTTCTTGCATTATTATGCTGTTACATTATGATTATATATTCAGTGACATAAAATGGTCTTTAAAATGACAATAATATTGCTTATCGCAATTATTTCTGGGGCAATATATCGCACAACAAAAAGTTGTTGTCGTGACAGGCCTACATTTTAGACACATTGTCAGTAATTTCGCCAACAAAAATAAGGAGAACTGTTGTGCATCTCTGATCAACACACAGAATCCACGTTTTCATCAATGATTCAGTCAGCCATTCATAAAGGTAGTCACTTGCATCGTTTCTGAATGAATCAGTCATTTGAACGAATCGATTGAATGAATGACTGAATCATTCACTTATTAAGACAGGGATTTGTCACCATCTACAGGCGCTTTTAGTTTTATATTTAGAGTATTGTTTCTTTTTAAAAATAATTGTATATTTCACTAGCCAATTTATTTGTATTTTTGTATGTTGAATTAAAATATTTTTTTCTAAAGCTACTTTATTTGTAATGTCTTTGCAGTTTTTTTTAATTAACAAAATTATCTTTAATAACAACTTTATCTTTAATTAATCGGCACATGATGTGCATGTTAATTAATTAATCTTATTAATTTGAGATTATTTTTTAATTAATTAATTGGCACATTGTGTAATGAATTAGATCGTTTTTTTTAAACAATCACTTGACAGCCCTATTTAGAACATAAGAAATACACCAAATCTTCTGACCCCCCCCGATGGTCAATGTGTAATTCGCACCCTGCTTGCACACACACACACACACACACACACACACACACACACACACACACACACACACACACACACACACACACACACACACACAAACAAACAAACAAACAAACAAACAAACAGTCTGACATTAACAATCACACACTCAGCAGTAGGCATGATTAAATTGGACTGTGAGACTGCCAAAATTGAGGTCGGAATGTTAATGAGAGTTCTCTATGGGGGACACATTGAGAAAGAGAAATGGAGAGAGATTGCAGCATGTTGCGAGCTTCGGCCTGTGGTTTCCATATACAGCTCCTTAGAGCCATCGATAAAGAGATAATCAAGGATACTGAGAGAGAGAGAGAGAGAGAGAGAGAGATGCATGCTCATTATTTAATATAGGTGCTGAGTCAGAGGCTGAGTCTGTCTTTAGCTACTGCACTCTGCACACAGACATTATTCTGCTCAACTCTGCCACACACTGTAAGACTGAAGTACTGCAGATTGAACAGTAAATACTATGAAAGAAGTAGAGTTCTTTACCTGGGCACCAAAGTGTTTGAGTTACGGAGAATATGTCCCTTTAATATATAAAGTAGTCCAAAAGGCTCCATCTAAACCATCTAATTAACTCAAATTAATTAGAAAGTAAAGCACATTAAGATCAACTAAAATCTCTTTTCCCTGTTTTCTCCTGCAGAAAAGCTCTACAATTCGACCGGACGGGAGCTGCGAAGAGCACTGTTCTCTCTCAAGCAAATCTTTCAGGTAAGCTTTCCCACTTCGACTTAGTATTAGCGCAGAGCACCTGCTAATGTCTTTTTGGTCAGCAGTACGTGTGTGTGAGTGTGTGTGTCTGTGTTTTCATGCATGTTTTAGCTGTAAGGCTATGCTGGAATTTCTCTCACTGCACAGAAATGGCCAGATACCAAAGCTGGAGTCTCCATCATTGATTGATTTTAAAGCTGTGCTGGAAGCTACTGTTTTTCCTCTAGAGGAACCATGTCTGACCACCGCATTGTGTGTGTGTGTGTGTGAGATTAAATGACTTTCCACTAAAGTTTAAGCATTTTTAATGGAAAAAGCACCTGAAACTTTCACACCTGTCAACAAGTGTGTAATTTAAACCTGCCAGAGGCTATGCATAAACACACAAATACTCTGGAGCAGAAACAAACACAAACATAAAGGCTAGCTTTGTCAAAGCACATGCACGACTAGCTTGTCAGACTAAGTACAATCGACTCATAATGCAAAGTATTTAAATGACAGTGACGCTTTTTTTACACTAAAAACTAATTAGCTACAATACAAAATGCTAACAAAAAATTACATTAAATAACTTATCATTTAATATGTGCTTTATTATCTGGCACAAAATTGATGATTTTGAATGAATTAATTGTGTTATAACATTAAATCTAAACAGAATTTGCTAATAAATGCAACGAAACAACTATTACATGCACACTGTTTCATGGAGAGAAATTATAGGAGCCTGTTTTTTCTTCATCAAAGTAAAAAATAATAATAATAGTAATAAAGGCAATTGTGAGATAAAGCTAGATATAAGAAATAAAGTCACTTTCTGCGCATTGAAAAACATGGCATTATCTACATTTTTGCAAAACTCCAAAACATTTAAATGCATACAATTCTCTGCAGTTCCCAGCTGAAATGAACACTAGTGGAAGTAAAACACACACAATTATTTTAATTCCTTTTCACACAAATTGTAATTACTGAGACAGATTACGATTAATAAAGACTTATATTCCCACAGTTCCTTCCACAATGCTATGCTATGACCTGAAAACACCTTTGTTACCATAGTGGATTATTTGTCAATTGAAAATTTTGGCGTTTACATCACATAATCAGATCTACTTATGTCTTTTCCAATGTAGTAAACTTGCTTGGTAGCTCACCCGGTACAGCATTGCAATTGAGATGCAGAGAGCTTGGGTACGAATGCCATGTAACACAAGTCGCAATAAAGCCTCAAAAGAGCTCAAAGACTTGCAGAAGCATGCTAAAATATCATGGTTGTTTCAGCAAATGCTTTTTCATCTCATTGGTTAGGTTTAGGGTAGGGTTTATGTGGTGTGTTATTTTCAAATGTATTGGAGCATTAACCTTTTAGCGCCACTCAGCGGACATTTAATTTGCAAATTACAGCGAGGTGTACAACAACCAGATAAACCTGAACATGCTTTTTACACCACTCACTGGACATTTCACTTTGAAAATGATGCAATATGATTTTGCAGAAATGACGCCACATGCACATTTTTCCAATGAGCTTGGGTTTATTGTGACACACTGTAAAGATATAAAGTCGCAATCTTTAGATTATGAGTGATATAAAGTCACAATTACGAGAAATAAAGTCACACATACGTGAAACAAAGAAAAAAAAATGTGACGAAGTAAAATATAAAGTCACAGTTGTGAGATAAAAAGCTGCAATAGCGAAATTTAACGTCATAGTTATGAGACATGGAGTTGCATTTGTGAGATATTACAGTCAAACTGTGAGATAATAAATCACAATTACAAAAAGGCACGATTACAATAAACAAAGTCAAAAATTGTGAGACATATAGTAATGTCAGTTTGTAAGATATATGCATAGTTGCAATTTTGAGAACTAAAATCACGATTCTGATTCAAAAAGCCACATATTTTACAAATATATTTAAATAGCAATATGGTGCAGCTATTGTTGGAAAAAATAGTTTGCTACTGTAAAAGCTACAATGAAAACAGCTGCTGAATATTGTAGTTAAGTTAGTAGCAGTGCTACTTTTAGTTAGTTTCTCCCACAACACTGACACACACACACACACACACACACAGCCAGACCATGGACAGAATTCCAGTTCAGCAGTTCCAGTTATTGAAACCGATCTCATAATCCTCCTAATCTCCTTGCATTTTAATCTAAGATGTATGAATCACTTGCGAACACTATGAGCAGTCGTCTGATTGATCGCTCGACTCAGGAAGAATTACAGCAAGAATTGCATTCTTCATGCTGTGGTGCATTTAAGTATATTTTGCATGTGCAGTAAAGTGCATTTCTCCAGACGTGGGCATACTGTGTCATTATAGACTGACTGTGCCAATATAAATTCCACAAATCCAACACCCCTAATCATTTTCAGATCAGCCAATAGGGTGTGTCCATGCGAATCCCAAAGCAGAAGAAATAAGATGGAGCCCGGTTCACTTTCACACATGACACACAGGATGGAGGAAGGATGCATGCTGTAATCGGAGAATTAGTGAAGTGTGCCCAGCCGTGGGCCTGTGTGTGTGTGTGAGTGCCATAAATCAAGCAGAGACACGTACTGCTCCTCACATCTCTTCTACAGCGTGTTTAATGGGCTCTTTACTGCTGGGAAGCAGTCGATCAGCACTTAGCAACCCAAATTAACTCAAGCCCAAACATAAAGGGTTTCCATGGGCAGGAATTGAAAAGGATTTAAAACTGTATTGGGAGATCTGGAGGAACTCTACAGGGACGAGTCCAAGACAGCTCTATAAAACAACACTCTGCAGAAGTGCATTTAAATATCTCTGCAGCTTAGCTTTAAAATAAATCATATAGTAGGTTTTATAAAATACAGTAATTATATGGAATATACTATAAATATAAAATAATTATATTCAATTGCTATATTTTATTAGAATTTTAGAATTGTATTACATTTAATAGACTAATTTTAAAATGTAAATAAAATGTAATAGATTTAAACTTTTAAATAAATTATTTTCTTTTCTTTTTTATTTGACCTTTCAATCGTTCATAAAATCATTTTGGGATACTTTCAGGTTATTTTAAGAAGTTCCCAGCACCTGGTGGACAGAGAGATTGCAGAACAATGCAACATGTGTTGGTGTAGGAGTGGGAACCTTTAGGGAGCGTAGAGAAAATGCTGACAGAGTGTTTGACAGATAGGAATTCATAAGCTTCAGTTTGAAATCAAGCCTGTTTCTTAAAACACAACTGGACCTTTTTGCAATTCTCTTTGGTTGCCCTGAAAGTGTTTTGCAATTAAACAAAACATCTGTGGTTGCATTGTGGAGGGTGATTTTCTTCATGATTAATTTCTGTAAGATGTTTAATTAATTTTGAGATGCATCAATTATTTTATTTTTTTCACAACCCGTGTTGCCTGTGTAGATTCTGTGTTTGTTCTGGATATTTCATACGTACGTTAAGTGTCTGTTGCTTGTGTTCCTCTTGCAGGATGATAAAGATCTGGTGCATGAGTTTGTGATGGCTGAAGGACTCACATGTCTTATTAAAGTGGGAGCTGAGGCTGACCAAAACTACCAGAACTACATCCTTAGAGGTACCACACTACCAAACATGACATATGTAGAATGTACAGTATGTGATTCAAATGTGCAAACAACTACCAAACATATAAAACAAGTACTTTGGATGTTCAAAGTTTTGGGAACAGTAAGTCTTTTTTTTAAATAAATGAATACTTTTATTCAGCAAGAATGTGTTACACTGATAAACAGTGACAATAAAAACACAAAAGATTTCTATTTCAAATAAATGCTTTCTGGTCATCAAAAAATCCCGGGGGAAAAACATATCACCAGTCCCACAAAAATATTAAGCAGCACAAGTGTTTTCAACATCAAAAATAGTAAAGGCATGTTTCTGGAGTGGCAAATCAGCATATTAGAATGATTTCTGAAAGATCACGTGACACTGATGACTGGAGTAATGACTGATGAAAATTCAGCTTTGCATCACATGAATAAATTACATTCTAAATATATATTCAAATAGAAAACAGTTATTTTAAATTGTAATAATATTTTACAATATTGCTGTTTTAATCAAATAAATGCAGCCTTAATGAACATAAGAGACTTTCAAAGACATTAACAATTATACATTTATACTGTTAAATGACTGCTGAATCAGAATTTTGAATTGATTTACTGAAATGGACAGTTTCAACTAATTCATGGAAATGAATCAAACTAACCAACACTTTGAATTATATGTATTGATTTATTCATCTCTGTCTTAACACTCCCATACTAGCGAGACTCAACAAGGAAAGACTGAAAATTATTCGAAAAACTGCATTAAAAAATCCTATTAATATTATACCCCAGCAAAATAATTGCAAATATATTATTAAAGAATGTGTTATATTGTTATTTAATTCATAGCCAAAGCAGAATTTTAAGTATAGAACAGTAATAAAATGAGTAGATTTTAAATTATAATTGTAAATGCTTTCAAATACATGGTTATGAATCAGTGCTCCCTGAAGTCTGTGTTGTGACTGACTCTTCATTTTTCATTATACCACATTAATATTGTAACTCCCAGTGATGTCACTACAAACCACAAACACTATACAATAATAACAAATACCTACAGTGGGTACGGAAAGTATTCAGACCCCCTTAAATTTTTCACTCTTTGTTATATTGCAGCCATTTGCTAAAATCATTTAAGTTAATTTTTTTTCCTCATTAATGTACACACAGCACCCCATATTGACACAAAAACACAGAATTGTTGACATTTTTGCAGATTTATTAAAAAAGAAAAACTGAAATATCACGTGGTCCTAAGTATTCAGACCCTTTGCTGTGACACTCATATATTTAACTCAGGTGCTGTCCATTTCTTCTGATCATCCTTGAGATGGTTCTACACCTTCATTTGAGTCCAGCTGTGTTTGATAAAGAAAAGAAGCTAAAAGTTCAAAGGACGAGGCACATTTTGCGGCATCCGCCTCCAAATTTTTAAGCTACTTTTCCCTGAGCTTTTCAGCACCAGCGTTTCGCTTTGGCCTGTCCATTTTGAGAGACCGAGAAGAAGGTGGAAGAGAGGTGAAGCGATATTTACATAGGCGGAGCAAGATCCCTTATCACTCCATCTATATAATGCTTTGTGATGGGCCGCTGCCCCTGCATGATTGGCCGGTCCTTGGAGGAAAAAATAAATCAAAATTGTACCGGCCCAAAAGTGCGTCGGCCCACCGGGAAAATGCCCGGTATGCCAGATTACCAGTCCAGCACTGTATACATCCAAACCACAGCACAAGGAGTTAAATTACTACAACACAATAAATCTTAAAGTTGGCCACCAAACATTTTCCACCCTGAACTATTAATTGGTAATAAAGCATCAGAATGTCTTCTTTTCCTCAGAGGGATGGGCGGCAGGGGGGTTGTTGAAATTCGGTTTATGATCTGCAGCATCCTGCCAGGCCTTTTTATTGGGCGCTTAAGCATGTGGGCCCTGCCCTCTCACAGTGTGCTGTGAAATGTGGTTGACCTCTCGGGGAGGGTTTCTGGCCCCCTTTAGACCTTCCCATAGGCCTGCAACCTCATCCCCAGGCAGAGGAAGTTCTTAGCGGCCTGTTAACATGCCTGACCTTTCACCTCACATGCATGGAGGGAATAAATTAGCCAGAGCAACCAGGAGCAACACATTTGTTAATGGCAGTTATTGGGGTCAATGAACGGTGTGCGTGATGGTGCTTTTCTGCACTTGTTTTGTTTGCAAATGTGCACACGAGTGGTTACATATGGGCATCTGAAGTGTATTTGTGTGGTATACTCGTATGTTTAAGCTTGAGGGTATCAGCTTCCATTTTTAAAAGCTTGTTTGTGCATGTGGGTGGCAGGCGTCTGTGTGTATACAAATGTGTATACAAATACACAAAAGCAGAACATTACATTGGAGCCATATGACGTACTGTTTTTACTGTATGCATTGTTAGGAATCTAGTGTAAGCTGCTCTGGCCTGTTATTATTTCTATTCCTCACTTTGAATAGCTGTAACTGTTTATCGCTATAAGAAAAAAAATCACAGAACCTTGACCATATAAAGGGTCTGTGGCTAGTTGCATGTTGTGTAATTATGGGATTGATGGGATGTATGGTGGCCCAACAATTATTCAAAATGTCTGCTTCACTATGCCTTTTGATTTAAATGCTTAAAAATTCACATGCAAGTCTCTTTCCTCGTGGGAAACAAATGTGCCTCAATGACCTGAAGTTTGTTATCAAGAGATCCGGTGGATCTAAGATTTTATAAATGTCATTGTTGGAAGTGATTTTTATAAGTGCAATATTAACATAGATTTGTTGAGTTTCTGTGGATCTGAAATTTAAAAAAATAAGACACTGCAGTTCCAAGGACATAAATGATTTCACAAATGGCTGTTACAAATAAATGAACAAATAAATGAATGTGAACAAATAAATCAGTAAATCCATTTAATCTTTACATATTATTTATGTGTATTATATGTAACACAATATACAGTCTGCTCTGGGTGTGTGTTCACAGTGTGTGTGTGTGTTCACTACTGTGTGTGTGCACTTGGATGGGTTAAATGCAGAGCACAAATTCCGAGTATGGGTCACCATACTTGGCCACATGTCACTTCACTTTCACTTTCACAGTTTCACTTTCAAAAGTTTGGGGTCTGTAAGATTTTTTTAAACGTTTTTGAAAGAAGTCTTTCAGGCTCACCAAAGCTTCATTTTATTTGATCAAAAATACAGTAAACATGGTAATTAGGGCTGGGTTTTGACACAAATTTCATGATTCGATTAGATTCTCATTCACAAGCTTGCGATTCGATTCGATTCAATATTGATTAATTTGGATACATGTCAGGTACAGTACATGCCAAATTTTCAAAGAACTAATGCTGTAAAATATACATGAGAGTCAGTTGGTAATACATTACTATAATATTGAAGGTTAAAATTGACTGATTTGTTAATATTACACTTAATTAAGTTTTTTTAATAATAAAGTTACAATTACATAATAATATTTCTACTTCAATTCATTTATTTTTTTATTTTTTTTTAAATATAAACATAATGGTGGCTGTCATAAAAACTTGAAGAATTTATTAAAACATAAACAAAATGCCACTCTCTACAGTTTATTTTTCTATCTAACTAATGAGTTTATGGTCACCAAATATGTTTTTTCTGAGGTAAATGTGACGTTACGTGACATTTTTTACAAGACGTTACATTGACATCTTTGCGCGGCTGAAACACTGATTGAGCGATTACATGACAGGATTGTAAAGTTGTACTCTTTCTTTTAACTTACCGTCGGATGTTTAGTTATGTTTATTTTGTGCTGAAACTGGTATTAATGTGGAGGAGATGATCAGTTCACGTGCGCCTCGCGCTGTTGAACTGAGGCGCTACAGCGATCTGTCACTCCACATTTAACAGCGCCAAAATGACATTTATTGTTTAAATACTGCTATACAATGGACAGAATTTGAAATCTGATACTTTGTTTCATATTAAAAGTACCAAGGCACAATGCGTATTGCGATATATTGGATGGGAAGTGCCCTTTAATGTTCCATCCATTAACTGAAAACAGGCTAGATTAATCGAGTCTTGGGATTTAAGAATCTATATCGTTCTGTAAAAATGAGAATCGATTAATATCGAGATATCAATATTTTTTACCCAGCCCTAATGGTAATATTGTGAAATGTTATTGTGATTTAAAATAACTGTTTTCTATTAAAACATATTTTAAAATGTAATTTATTTCTGTGATGCAAAGCTGAATTTTCAGAAGCCATTACTCCAGTCTTCAGTGTCACATGATCCTTTAGATATCATTGCAATATGATGATTTGGTCATGCTGCTTAATATTTTTGTGGAAACCATGATACTTTTTTTTCAGGATTCTTTGATGAACAGAAATTTCAAAAGAACAGTATTTATTTGAAATAGAAATCTTTCGTAACATTGTAAATGTGCATTCTTGCAGAATAAATCAAGTGTAGCGTTAGTTCTAGCAGATCACGTGAGTCAAGCTTGCATATATAGGAATACAACGCCTTTCACGGCATTCGTATATAAGGTGTATTCAGTATTATTCAGCAGCTTTATTGCTTACTCATGAGCAAATTACCCTCCTACGTCCCCAGCTCCACCTTTCATCACTTGGCTTTCTGATATTCCTTGTTTTCCCGAATCAGACTCCCTTTATCTTGAATAATGTTGTTACACTAATATGTTATTAAGAACATGATATCTGCTACATTTGGTTCTGTTCTGTTTACCCTAAGGGGTTATCAGTGCTCTCCCTGCTCATTCATGCTAGGCTGCATGGATGGCAAGGAGTTTTTACCCCGAACATAATCATACCGCGAATCCAAACTTTATGCTAAGTGTCAATCATTTTGATGATAGTGGTCCTGACAAAAAAGTATTCTTTTTTTTCAGAAACAGAAAGTTTTTTGATCCCAAACTTTTAAATGGATTTGTATGTTTTTTGTTTGTTTCTTTGAGTAAAAAGCTACATGAATTCAGTCTTTCATGCTCTGTGGGAGAGCTCAAAGTGATTTCTTTACTGGGCGCTGCTTGTTTATAGTCAAAGCAGTTGGATTTACAGGGTCAGGGACTGACGACAGACACCTAAACACTAAATCCGCATGTTGAGACTTACTGGCAGTCTGTATGATTTACAGCCTGTCCGCAATGACAGCGGCTTTCTGTAACACAAAAAACAAAGCTACACATTACTCCCCATAGTATAATATTTCAGCTAGCCAAAAATGGAAATACATTTTTGTGCATTCAAAGGACTGACTGGTACAACAGTTATGCTAGACTTTCCCAACAGAACGTCAAAGTATTTTTCTCAATGTGAAAGATCTTCAGGTGTTTTATAGAGTGAAATATGCAGTAACAATGTGGTTATTCCTTTTTAGACTTTCACATTTTATTTCCTAGTTTCCACACCCATATGATTCATGCTGCTGCTATGCTTTTATGGACTCTCAGTAAGTCTCAGCACACCTTTGGGTAACAGCATGCCATAATTATCTTAAACTGAGCCTGCGTGCTTCTCTAAGGGTTTGTCGTGCATCCTTATATTTAGTAGGTAAATTAGTTTCAATATAAAACACACTGTTGAAATGAAGTTGCATTGTCCTGGTGAGACATGATTTCAGTGTGTTTACTTGCAATCAGTGCTTGTGCCCTGGTTATAGGTTTGAACCCACATTGACACAAACAACCCATTTGATTAAGACGCCAAATGCCAAACTCACATCTGGGACAGAGCGAAACTGAAAGAGAATGAGAGATACAGCGAGAGAGATCAAGAGGATGATGATGATGATGACAAGCTGTCTAAATGATAGCTTCAATCCATTCCCGCTCATTTGCGCTTTGTTTACTTAATTTTTCTCTGTTTTTGGTGTTTTTGTGAGAGTTGGTTGTGTGTTTGGAATGGATTGGTCTGGCTGTGGGAAAGAGCTGCTGTTGTAGCCTGTCTTCTCTGCAGCATGGCTGTAACCTGGCTCACAGATGACCTAGTTTCTCATGACCAGAAGAAGAAATCTTTTCCTTCTTTTGGGGAACATGCAAACATGTACACTGGGGTCAAAAAGTCTGCAACCACATTGAGAATGTGTAATTTTTTCATTTAAACCTGGAAATAACCGAAATGTTGTGTAGACTGAAAGTTTTTGTAACCTAGTGGTGTGGAAGTAGCAAACGTTTTTCTGGTTACTGATGCCACTGTAAAAATGCACTATTCACAGTCAACCATTATTCATTCATCTTTCTAAATGGTCATGTGATTTCAAAATGGCTGTCCACATCTGGCAACTGGGTCCTCATAGAATAAAACAGAATATATATATACAGTATATATATATATATATATAAAATATCAGGGACGTTTCCTCCAAGTAGGCAAGGGAGGCAGTGTCTCCTCAAAATATTGGATGAGAAAAAAAAAATTGTTGTACAAAAATAAAACAACGCCAATATTACAAAATATAGCCTAACATTAAAAAGTGTATAAATCACTTGTTTTTCAAAAGAAACATATTCCAACAGCGACACCAGCAGGTAAAGTTACAGCGGGAGTCCGGATCTCTGTCGCCTCCCCTGAGCTCATTGAGTTTTAACAGACCCCAAGCAGATTTTCAGCAGTCAGACTTGACAGATTTCACAGAAAATCATAGTGAATGATGTGCACAGACTGACTTTTTAGCTTAGAATTTTTATAATTCTATCCAGTCAGAGGCTATCGAACATGTTTGATATTTTGAGCCAGTTTTAGAACACTTATTGTTTGTCATGTGTCTCCTAGAAGAGTAGCAACCTTAAGGTATATTTTATTGGTTCATGCATTCACTAGAAATCAAACCCATGACTTTGGCTTTGTTTACACCATTCTCTACTTTTTAAGCACAAATGCAGCACATTGACACATTTAAACATGCATTTGTCTATGCAGATCCACATCTTCTCTTGAAGGAATATGACATATCATGATGAGATAAGGCTGCTCTTCTGCTGGGCCGCTCTTGTTGGCTGCATTAAGCACCTGGGGGATCGTAGATAGGAATACTAGAGGCCTGAGATTTCAGCACCATCACTCCAAGCCAAGTGCTTGAAAACACATGGAGAAGTTGGGTCAGTGCCACAGCATAAATCTGGGTTTACACCTTCCCTCTTAACACACTCTGTGTTCTGTCCAACACATTTGAACGCTTATGATCCTATTTTGCTCTGTCCATGAAAATCAACGCAATGAGGCAGCTGAGTACATTCAGCTTTGTAGATCGACATGACAGCTTGAATGTAAAATGCTAACCAGGTATATACAGTGCGATCCAATAAGACCACATAGAAAATCTTTAAACTGTTAAGAAAATATAAAACAAATATATATAAGTGTATACAGAAAATAATTTAATACTTTTATTCAGAAATCAAACTAATCACAAATAGCAGTAAAGACTTTTTTTTTTTTTTAAATATTACGGTTTCCACAAAAATATGAAGAACACAACTGTTAGGTAGCATACACTTGCTGCACGCCTCACAAAACGTTCAGAAATGTCAGTGTCTATAAGAAAAGAGCAGACATATAGATACATTTGAAAAAGTGTGACGACGCGATACTCCATTCGGTCCGGTTTTCTGAGCGCACACAACTGAATCACGAACACAGAAAAGGCCTCTCAATCAGCGCACGAGTACTTAATTCAGTATTTCATTGAAAAGGGGACCATGTTCTTGTTTCTTTATGAGAAGTGGTTTTATTTAATTTTAATATAAAGGCATGTTGTGTCACAGCAGTTAAATCTGTGTCTATATTGCATGTTCAAACCTTAATATCATTCATATTGATAGATTAATAGATGTTTTCTCCAGGAATATATAATGAGTTTGGAAATGTTTGCGAAATGCTTAATAATTACAATTACAATATAACTAAACACATTAGGTTTTAGTTGACTAAATCTACTGTAGATTTAGTTGACTAAAATTGTATAATATTTAGTCGACTAAAACTAGACTAGAACTAAAACAATTCAGATGATTAAAATATAACTAAATCTACATGCCATTTTAGTCAAAAGACTATGACTAAGACTAAATCAAAATTTGCTGTCAAAATTAACACTGGCCTCCAGAGCATGTGAATGTCTTCACTGCACTTAATTAAATTGGCACATTTTTGTTATTCACAATAATGTGCTCATCATATTTAACTTTTTTAGCATGTCTCACACTATTTTATGTCACTGTTTGAACTTTTGGTTCCCATATAAAATCCCTGCTAAAACACCCTATCCGTTTAATGTCCCTCTGTGAGCTAAGTTCGGCCCTGTGAATTGGCCCCCTCACACATGCACCTCGGGGGATGAGGCCTCTCAGTAGCTGCCGTCCTTTCCTAGACCTGAGGGAGCTTTTCCCCCATTACCCCATCACAGTGGTTGAGCCTGGGGTCCCACAACCATCTGGATTCCACCAAAGAGTCAGATCAGCCCAGATACATTTTATGAGAGAATGGAGGAAGGTGAAATTAGCAGGAAGAGAGCATAAGAATGTTTATCACTCCATTTCTGATGACAGAGTTACGAAGTGCACTAGTAGGCAGTTAACATCAATGGCGATCTTTCTAACTCCCTAGAGTCCCTCAAAGCCAGTTCTGCCCTCAAATCACCTCAAATATTTGTGGTTAACAGAGAGATGTGCTATTAAATTGATTTTAAGTGTCCATGTAATAGCTTTTCTTGTAAAATGTGTGATAATGAGTAAAGAGCCTTATGTAATATGTCTGGGTGGTGCAGGACATCTATATTAGAGATACTTAAAGGGATTTTTCACCCAAAAATAAAAATACGTCATAATTTGCATGCTGATGTCATTCCAAACAGGGTGGAATTTCTTTCTTCTGTGGAACCCAAAAGATATTTTCAAGAATGTCTCAGTGTTTTTTTGGACTCTGTTGACTTTAATTGAAAGTTAGTTGAAACATTCTTCAAGATATATGTTTTTGTGTTCCGTACTTTAATTGTGTAAAAAAAAAAACTGCAGAAAGGACTTTATCAAACAGGTAAACACTCTTACCGCCGCTTCCAGCCTCCATCTTTAGCCAAACAGCTACTTCTGCCCCGATCTCTCAATGCTGGTTGAACCAAACTAGTGTTATTTTAGTATTATTTAAATACTGTTAAAGTATATAAATAATACTAAACTGTAGTGTTATAGCATAGTACTGTTATAGTATGCATTCATATTTTGAATTATTTTTCTTTCTCTCTGCTTTATTTTTATTTAGATAAATAGTATATTATTAGAATGCCCACACTCTTGTTTATATAGTGAAAATACTGACATTGGGGACATTGATTATACTTTAAACATTGATGTTCTCTTAGAAAAGAAGCAAAAATACTGACATTGTGCACATAATAACGATAAAATTCACTTACATTTTCAAGTAAACAGGAAAATATAATCTGATGAGTTGCAATATAAGTTTTATTCCCGTTATGCACAGGTTTTTGCAAGATATTACATCTATAGTATACTGTATATAGAAGTAATTTCAATTATTGATTTTGTTTTGTTTTGTGCTAGTTAACAAGGCAACATTTCAAATTTTCTTTTTTTAAGTTTGTTTTTTATTCAGTATTTATATTTTATTTTATTCCAGCTTAATTTCAATTAACAATCAATAGTTTTAATTAACAATAACAACACTAAACACCAAAGAACACTGAACCAGACCAGACCAGTCCTTGTGACATGCCTGTTAGTACACTAAAATAACTCAGGCTGCCTTGTAACCTGAACCTGGCTGAGAGAGACAGAGATGAATCTGACCATGACACTTGGTGATTTTAAATCATGTGAGGGCCAGAGAACTGCTCCCTTACCAGCCCTAATTCTCTCTCACCCTGTCCAGCTATCACAGAGATGTTTATGGAAAAGAGATTCATGCTGATGATATTTGTGTATGGTGTATTGTTTGAAAGATGGCACAGTGCTATAAGTAGCTACATTTCAACCTTCATTTTTTATTTCTGTTTGCATAGTACAGTGTATTTCACACAATATGATTTATTACAAACAAGTGACCGCCAGTGTGAATTTTTACATAGTTTCTTTGTCTTATTCATAGTTTTGGTATTTTGGAGGAAATATCCTTTGAATGTAGTCAGCATTTTGTCATGCCATATTCATTCATTTCAGTCTATTTTACTGAACTGGAAAAGTTCAGTATTGATATATAATATCATATAAATTTAGTTACACCACACTTCAATTGATATTAAACAAAGAAAATGATAAAAAGAGACAACACAGTAAGTCATAGTTCCCTGTCTGTCGTGATGACATTAGGGGTTTTACTTGGGAGCCCCAATCACCGTGATTGCGTCTTTCCTTTTTGAGGAAAGGACAAGAGCCCTCTGTCACTACCCATCCCAGTTTCTCTGCTCCAAGCAGGGGATCGCCAGCTAGTGCTCTGTGAGCAAATCTGCTGGGCAAATCCCCACGGACCTCGCACTCCTTACACAGTGCTTGTTCCCTGCTGCTTCCGTGTGATTCCACTGGTCTGTCTTACGCCGGTCTCAGCATTTAATTCGGAGTGCCGCCAGAGGATCAGACCCAGAACTGATGGCCATGCTTGCCCAGGCAGTCGTGAGCATCAGGCTGGAGGTGAACACACCGCCCAGCCCTGAGCGCTCACGGCTGGATGATTCGTTTCTTGGTGCGGGGCGTGGCTCACAACCGCGTTCTGCCCCGGATCCTTTCTTCCCCCGAGGTGCATGAGGAAGTCACAAAGTTGTGGAAGGCCCCTTTTACGGCCAGAAGCCACTCGTCGACTTCCTCCATCCTCACTACCCTTGATGGCGGGGAAGCTAGGGGGTACATTGACGTTCCCCGGACAACACTGTGGCTGTATCGTACATTAACCGTCAGGGAGGTCTACAATCACGTCGCATGTCGCAACTTGCCGGCCATCTCCTCCTCTGGAGTCAGACTAGGCTCAAATTGCTGCGTGCCGTCCACATTCTGGGGGAGCTCAACTGTGCAGCCCTCAGGGCAGCTCACTCTACCTGGAGATTGGTGACTCCTCCCCCAGGTGGTCCAGTTGATCTGGAGTCAATTCAGGGAAGCTCACGTAGATCTGTTTGCTTCCCACGCAACCTTCCACTGCCAGTTGTTCCACAGACATTATGCAAGGTCAGGGAGTGTGAGGAACAGGTCTTGCTGGTTGTGCCAACTCATGCTTCTCGCGATAGCCCCTCCCTGGCAGAACCCCCTTAGGAAGGACCTTCTTTCTCAGGGACAGGGCACCATGTGGCACCCACGTCCAGACCTCTGGAACCTCCACGTGTGGTTCCTGGACGAGACGCAGCAGACTTAAGTATCTGCCCCCGGATGTGGTAGACACTATCAATCAAGCCAGAGCTCCCTCTACCATTCGAGCTTAACCCCCTGGGGTCGAAGCCCGCACCAGTGCGGTCTGTCTCGTATTTTCTTTATGACCGCAAAAATAACTAAAAATACTCCGTGAGTTTTGATTGTACAAATAAGAATAAGGTATCGTTTGAAACTGCAAAGGGTCTACTTTTATTTGTGTATAGTCATAATAACAACAAAACAATGTGCTTTTAACAAGTAAAGAAAATAAACAGGGTGCGTTCTCTGCCGGCTCTGTCTTTGCCACCTCTCTTCACAGACACATAAATAAAACAACATGAATCTCTGCGAATACTTGCCTCAAAGACATATATGTATAGAAAGCTTAAAATGTCTACTTTTAAATGAAGTTAGTCACGTCCAAAACAAATATTCTCTGTTAAAGTCATTCGTATGAAACCAATGCGAGCTCCAGTTTTCCCGTCTCAACTCATTATATCTAATGTGGTCACACCCAAGAGCCGATCATGCTTTTCAGATTCTAAGCAGCCACGTGAGACGCGCGTGCATGTAAACACCCACATCGCCTCCGCGTAAACAAATGTGAAGACTTCATCACGGCTACTTTTTGTTTCTGGAAGAAGACGCGCTGAGAGAAATAACCCAGAATTTACTTCACAACGCGATGTGCACACAGCTAGATGAGTAGCCTAAGTTTACTTGCATCTGTTGTTATTGTGTTATTGTGACATAACTTGTGCACATTTTACTAGTTAGACTTTTCCCAAACTATAATTCCTGACTACATGTATGAAATAATGTGAAATATTTTGAAATATGTGTAATTTCATTGTCTAAATGTCTCACAACGCCAGGATGTTTGTTTAATGTTTTATAAGAACCACAAGATATACAAGTAGTGTGAGTGTTAACACTATGAATGAATGTTTGGCACAAGGGTGTGTTACTCGTCAAGTCTCAGTGTTCAGATCAGTATGTTCAATCAAGTCAAGTCAAGTGTCCTTGACCTTCACTGTGTATATTTTTATTATACCGTATTGTAAATAAAATACAAATAATCAAAAACCCACATTATTTTACTCTCCTCACACTCTTTCTTACCTGCCTCAGCCACATTCATATTGATGGCCCATTATGGGAGGCCCTTTGTCACTCAGGTGTGAATTACTAAATATTCATGGCCATTGTCACTCCCTCGCATACAGGCGTTCGATCATGAAACATGTTTTACAAATGTTAAATCAATATATTGTTTTCTGTGAAGGAGTGAACAGGATAATTTTCACTTCATTTTGTAGCAACAACTCTAGTCTACCACATCCAGTTCTCAAAAGTCTCATGAACAAATATCATGTATGTGTTTTATGGCCTTACTTCAGTGACTTAAAAAATTGTGTTTTTCACTAACCACGCATAAACATTGTTTTCTCAAAAACACAAACATGTACTTTCATGCTGCTCACATATTACTGTAGCCCAGTTTCTGCTGAATACAGTGTTATCAGACTTTAGCCATTAATATGTTTTTAAGATACTGAGAAAAAAAACAAATGTCAGGGCATGTCAAAACTTCTCCAGGGCCCAAAAACACCCTCAGACCCCAGAGGGTTAAACCCTCTTAGGCCACCCCTCGTGCCCTCCATCTCTCTTGTCCTGGCGGGACTTTAGAGGGATCCCTTTGAGCCGCTGATGTCAGTTGAGCTTAGGATCCTGTCTCTTAAGACAGAGCTCCATCAATAGAGTCAGTGACCTGCAAGTGTTTTCGGTGAGCTAGGAGTGCCTAGTGTTCGGGCCAGCCTAGTCTCACATTGTCATGAGACCCCAGCCTGGATATGTGCCCAAGGTTCCCACTACTCCCTTCCGGGACCAAAAGTGCTGAGCCTGCAAGCGCTGCCCCTGGTGGAGACAGATTCAGCCTTGGTATTGCTGTGTCTCATAAGAGTCCTGCGCATATACATGGACCGCATCTGGAGCTTCAGAAGCTCCGAGCAGCTCTTGGTCTACTACAGAGACCAGCAGAAGGGAAAGGCTGTCTCCAAGCAGAGGTTGGCCCACTGGATAGTGTATGCCATCGCCTTGGTGTACCAATCCCAAGGCGAGCTGTGCCCCAGTCACCCGGAGTGTAACCTCCTCCTGGGCAGAGCTGTGGGCTGGGGTGACACCTAACATCTTTGCAAGGTTTTACCACCTTCGCATAGAGCCAGTTTCTTCCCATGTGTTGGGTAAGTGGCGGGAAGAACTGGCTCGGTGTCGGGTTTGCTGCGCCATTCTCCCAGTAGAGTTCCCCGGACGGCGAAGATTTTTTAGCTGAAACCTTGGTCCTTGGTGAATCATAAAATTCAAGTCAGTGACTACTCTGCCGTGCAAAGTCAAAAGACCATAACTTTGTATTTGGTCGAAAATGAGTTATTGATATTTTTGAGACATTCAAGACCTTTGTCATGTATCTCGAGTCAATTTTGTTGTTTTTTCAAGAAAATTATGGGTTATCTTAACAGTAACTTTGAAAAGCCCAGGAGAAACCACGGCAGAATACCGTAAAACACCAGTTACCATTCTTTGACTTTGTTTTGGAATGCTCAAATTGAGTTACGGTGTTCTGCCTTTGTTTAGCCGTGCGTCAGTATGAAGTTACTGTGCCAGCCTGGAGTTATACGGTATTCTGCCTTTGTTTTACTGTCTGTTAAAGTCTGCCGTGTTTAAATTATGGTGTATCTTGTGTTATTTCATACATCTGTCTGCAATTTTTAATAAATAATCTTTAAACTTTTTTTCTTTATTATAATGCATATTATTCACTCAGTGCTAGCCTGTTAGTCTGGGTCTGCCCACTTCTGCACGCATGTGGACTCGAATGCCGTGACAATGTAGCATATCACACATAAAATCAGTAGAGTTCGCAATTAGAGTCAGAGTACAGAAACTTCAAAATAGGAGTAAAAATCAAGTTTGAGCTAAAAATTTTTTATAGATAATTATCATTACTAAAACATCTAACTGCCACATACCTATAATTACTTTTGTCTGGACAAATAAAAATCTTTAAAGTAATTTTTCTCAGTTTCACACTCTAGCGAGTTAAGGTCTTTTGCCTTTGTAGGGCAGTACTGTCACTTGGAGAGTTAAAAAAGCAACACATGCAACACAAAATTAATACCTGTGACTCAATATATTGAGGTCATATGAAGCAAATCAATCAATCTGTGCAAGAAACTGAACGTTATTTACAATATTATTACCTTTAATCCATAGCCTCAAAGCAGACAATTTGGAGTGATATTTTTAGTGAACTGGATGAATAATTTTTTTAACCATTGTATCTAGTGTCATGTACATATACTGTATGGTTAAGCGGCAAGGTGGAGATTTTTCTCATGCCGTTGTCTAGACGGTATTCAAGGAGGGAATCTCCAGAACTGGCAAGACTGCAGCAACAGAACGTGGCACCATGTTCTCATAATGAGTTCCCAGGAGAAGAAGAGCACATACTTTCCACATACACTCACCTACAGCCTTCAAGAACTTCCCATTTTTCCTATGAATCAAACACAGATTTTTCTTTATAACACATTTTAAGAATCTCCCTCTAATTTCAAGGTCACTTGTATCAGTTTCTTTTTCTATACTCTAGTGTCTATGTACAGAGGTAGACAAGTTTTTATGTAATGCTTTAGGTGTCAGATGAAGGCTTTCCCAGTTCTTGCTGGAGATGACAAACATTTTCTTGAGAAATGATGACCTCACGAGGTCAATGTCAATATATGGGAAGGGGTCCTATATAGTGAAGTCCAGCCCTTGCAACAGGCCTCCTCTGAGCCGCTCTGAAGGGTTTCCCCCTCTCTCCAAGACTTAGAATCACACAGCCAAAGCACAGATGAAACAAGACCTGTTGGACAGCTGCCAAACACAGCAAACTACTGCAGATTCTCTACTGCTCTCAGAACACGTGACTTAATGGTTTCAAGGTTCGTAAAGGAATAGTTCACCCAAAACTGAAAAATGTAGTCATTTACTCACCTTCATGTCTTTTCAAACCTGATTTTCCTTCTTCTGTGGAAAACACACACACACACACACACACACACAAATGAATGCATTGATCAGTTTTTCTTTTTCAGTTGCAATTACAAAAAATGTGAACTGGAGCTTTCAAGTTGCAACAAATGCACAAAAGCGTCATATAAGTTGTCCATACAACTTGTGCGCTATGTACTAAGTCTTCAGAAATCATACTATAGCGTTGTGTTAGAATTATATATACATTTAGGGTGTTTTTCACAGAATAAAAATTAATAACACTTAACAATAATAACACTGATAAACATTCATAAGAGACATAGCAATGTGAATGCCCAAAATATATGTCAAATCAAATCACAGCATCACATCAATCAAATCAAATCGAAAAATTATATTTCAATGCTTGTGTTTTCTCACAAAACTTTTGCGTTCCCCCAAGAGACTTTGCATTCGCTCACAAAACTTTTGTGATGGAAATCGTATAAGGTGAGAGGTTCACGAATCAAACTGATCTAGTTCTTAAGTTCACATCAGACTGATCTAGTTCTTAAGTTCACTCACTGATGAATCAATGACTGCATGATCCAATCCTTAATGAATCTTGAAAGTTGCAGTCCTCTTTTATACTGGTACAACATGGTGCTAGCAACAGCATGATCATTGGTTTGATTTCCAGGAAGAAAAAAAAAAGCAAGTTGCTTTAGATAAAATAAAAAAACTTTATTTTATCTAAACCAGTACTGATACTGGTACTGGTGGTTGGGGGTTCCACCAGTTTTGTCTGAATCTGTACATTTATTTTAAAAAAATACACTATTGTTTAAAATGATGTGGACAGTAAGATTTTTTTAATGCTTTTAAAATAAATCTGTTATTCTCTCCAAGGCTGCATTTATTCATTCCAAACAGTAAAATCAGTAATATTGTGAATATTATTAAAATTTAAAATGTATGTTTTAATTCATGCTGAATCTTGAAAACTGCAGTTCACTTTCATTGTAATTGCATACGAAAAAAATGACCAGTAGATTCTTCAAAAATCCTATTAATCCCTTTAAAATCTTCCCAAAGGGTTCAAAGTATCTTTTCTTGCCCCCCCCCCCCAAAAAAAACATCCTGGGTTCTTTCTTTTCACTTTTTTGTAAGCCATTTGCGGTTTAGATGGTACTAGCGTGAATCGATAGGAAAATATCCAGAGCATCAAAGCAGAAACAGTCTTTAGTCATTAAAGACTTCCACCGTGTGTATATTATTGTGATGAATAACACGGGTCAAGTTCATTTCTTTATAGTGTTTACCAGAAGTGCCTTCTATTTTTACCATTAGACTTAATTACACATAACCTCTTGCCAAGCATGAGGAACCCAAAAAAGCTGTGTTAAAAAAAGACTTCCTCTCTTATTCTTTTGTTTTCTTTCAACAAGAGTTTGTTCTAATCATCCCATGAAGCCATTAACTTTCTGATTTGATTAAAGAGAGCGTGGTGATTGGAAACATACATCTGGAACAGGAGGGCATACGACACTTTCTGGACTGTGTGTGGCAGCAGCAGTTTTGTTAACATCTGTCGGAGTCTGCTTACTCTGTCGGGAACACTGTGGATGACTGCGGCTGAGTCAGTGTGACTGTAGATGCAGAGCCTCCGTCACGGCTATGAAGCTTCAGTTTAGCTTCAGTTCGGCCCCACCTGACTGACCTACATTCAGAAGGACCTGCTCCAAACGGATCCATACCACATGCCTGAAAGTTTCCTTAACATTGCAAGACACAATGTTAGCATATGTGCTAAATTTTCCTTAACATCAGGCCCACACAGAATCGGCACACCAAATCAAGTGATTTCCACGAAGTATGTGTTTGTTAATATTTTGGCTAATTTTATTGTTCTGCTGTTTAATACGTCTTATGGTTTTTCAAGAATTGTTAACCAAAATGAGCTCAAAAAAGTAAACTCTGCAGAATCTGGCTGTGCCTACTTAACATTCACATCATTTTAAGAAAACTTTTTCCCTCGGGTTTACAGAAAATTATTTGTGGTGTTTGATAATTTAAGCTTGCTAGTTTAGTTGTCTGAGGAAACCAAAATATTTCCATTTGCATGCTCTTCAATACAGACTTTAATCTCCTGGCTGGCTGCAACACGCAAGAAAACATGAAGTGAAACTCCTTTTCAACAGATGTTGTTCTGTTTTCTCCCTCAGCAGCTGCCTGAACCAGACATACAATGGTTTTTGAGCCAGAGATTCATAGCAGCCCATTGGAGATTCCCTGTATAGTTTAGCTCAGAGGATTTGATAGTAATTGCTCGGTACAAAATCTGTGTGCCAGTAGCAATGGTCGATCATTGTCTTGTACTGGTAGACAAGCAAGCAACGCTATTGTTTTCTGCTACCTTGTTTTAAGGGTCAGACTTTTGGTCTGAATATGTTAATTTAGGGTGACCATATGTCCTCTTTTTCCTGGACTTGCCATGACCGTGATTTCTAAATTCCATAAAATGTTGCCTTATTGGCTTTGTTTTTTTATTTTATTCATACTTGCTGAAGGTAATGACTGAAAAGTACTTTGACCAATATCATGCATGTCAGAAGGTGGGATCTACAGAGAACGGTCAAAGCAATGAAAATATGTGTACACATAAGGTATGAGGACTGTAGAGAGCACGTCAAAAAGGGGGGGGGGGGTTTGGATCCAAAATTTGGCCACATTGTACTAATTCCATTCCCTTATTTTAGTTAAATCTCGGCCACAGTTTAAAAAGGCACATATATAACTTTTTATGAAACTACTATCTCACTGAGATGTGGAAGATAAAGTTCTCGTTTGGTTGTAGATTTGTAACAAGTGACACAACAAAACCAGAATACATGTCCATATTATAATCAACAAGTTCCTAGACAGTGTAAATAAAACAATTATTGTGCCCTGTAGAAAGCGACAGGATTGTAAACAGTCGCATGAGTGGCAGTTTGAAACGGGAGCATTCTAATATTGTCACATTGTTCACTTTCTGTGTATAATTTATGTAGGATTTGAATAACAGTTTTGTTTTCCATGCTGCTGTTTTTCACGTTTCACTGCACAAGTTTATAATTCTGACAGTTTTTTCCACCTCTTTTTGACTGACTGGATATATTCTCCCCGATCATTGGTGGTTTTTGATTGGCCGTTGCATTGCTAAACAACACACATTGCAACGCAATACACATGCACATCATATAGTGTGTTGCATACATTTAGATTTCAATTTTAGCCTGTTTTTCACCATGTGCAGGTGTCAAAGCAGAAGAATATTTGGTGTTTCCTGCCCTCTGATTATTTGCACCATAAGCACTTGGCTATGCAAAAGCACACTAACACTTTGGCCTTCGTCAGATGTCTAACGTTTCTCATCTTCCCCACTGTAGGCCAATGATATAAGGTCTCAGAGGTGTAGTAATAAGTACGTCACCACTTTGAAGCAAATAATTTGAACCTTGACCTCACACATGTTTACACACATATATTTGCATGTATGCGTCCTGGACTACGATTGTATGTTTGTGCGTGTGCATAAATCACAAAGAGAGCATTTGGCTCTGGCCCAAAACATGAAGTCAGCCACTGTATGGAAGATCAATCTGTCGTTGGAATGATTCAGGGCGAGAATATAAAGCTGGATTTATGGCCACAAACCGTTAAGGGTTGTCCATGTTAGCGCTGAACTCTATCACTAATGACTAATAGTCACTGCAACCTTTCCCCAAGTGCAATTTCTTCATATGGCATGCAACAGAAAGCATCGTAAGCATCCTCTGTAGCATTGTACTGATTCACCAAGGCTCATCCTTCAGCAGTGTAATGCTCCTGCGGATCTCCAGCATTTTGTGTTTACTTGGAATCGCAACAAATTAGTCAGATGTGCTTACTGCTGATTGCTTTGTTTTTCCATTTTATTTAGTGCTCCAAAGCATAATCATTCATAAAAACAGTCCACAAATTATGGCTCTTGTTTCTTGACCACTTCTCAAAAGAATCACTAGTGTACGGGACACCAGGGGGAGTCAAAGCAACAAGTATACTGTGTGTTTATACCAAATTTGTAATGTTTACTGAGTAGTAAAATAAATATTAAAATATAGAAAATATTTAAATATTACTTAAAAATAGCTGTATCTTGCCAGATAATTAACAGATAATACACAATTTAAAAAAAAAATTCACACAGTGTAATATTTTACTGTTTTAGTTTACAATTGTAACTTTATTTTACATAATTGCCATTTGATAATTTTAATTTAATTTCAACTTTTTAACTTAAACGCAAATTTATTTCTCAGATGACTTATTTCTTGTAAAATTCAACACTATATCTCAGCTGCAACTTTAATTCCCTTTCAGTCGGTCACTCCGAGACACGTCGGTGACTGACGAAATGGGATCTCGCTTAGAGAGACCAATCCACTTCGAATGTAAACTAAACGAGCCAATGCACATTGGCATGTGATGATTGCATCCAGCTGCTGCTGATCACAGCGTGAGCATAAAAAGGCAGCCGGTGCAACGCATACCAGCTTTTCACTCGGAGCCGAGCGACAACATCGTTCTGCTCCTACCAAACTGCTTCGTGTGTGACGAGTCTAGCGCGCTCTCGGGAGCTTTTTGTGTTGGCGGACGGCGCTTCAACGGTGGTCGTTCCTGTGTCGAGTGGGTTGTGCACTTCAGGCTTCACTACCCCCTGTCGTGCTGCAAACGGCCATTTCCCCTGTGCATCTCAGCACGTAAAAGAGCATTTCCCTAAAAGAGCCAATTTCTCTAAAAGAGTACAATAAGCGGGTGCGTCTTTGTAAAGACGACGGATCGTATTTTTAAAGATGCTGTTTCACTCGTGCATTTCTGGATGCGGTCGTTACCTGGCGCCAGGTGATGGTCACGATCGCTGCCTCATGTGTCTGGGCATGAAGCACACTGAGGTGGCTTTCGCGGATGAGTCATGTTCCCATTGCGGGAAGATGACCATCCCGGAGCTGCGGGCCAGGCTCTGTTTCCTCCAGGGGGGCAGAGCTCCGTTGCCTCTGCCGCGATCTAATGTTCGTCCTGGCGGCAGCCAGGCGTGGACTACTTCGGGCAGTAGCACGGGTGGTTGGAGGGTTACAGTGGTGGCAAACCCCTCAGGGAACCAACCCTCGGTGGCCCACCACTCCTCCAGTGTTCCGCAGCCAGCCAAGCCGCCGAAGGAACGCGCTGGGTCCTCTTCAAAGAGCGTACCAGCGGTATCCCTGCTGGTTCCTCCTCCCTCACCACCCTCAACGGTATACAAGGGTCCCCCCGGTGGAGCGGTCGGTTGCGATGCAGTTGCATCGGGTCTGTAGGTACTCATCTGGCCTGTCCGGCAATGCTTATATGGCCTGTGGAGAAGCTGCCTCCGCCTTACACGCTACACTGTTATTGCAAGTTTCTTCAGGCCAAGGCACTGAGGACCTGCACGAGGGTGGTCATGATCCGGAAGTTCTGAAAGAGCTCCGAACCGCTACTGACCTCACGCTCCGAGCGACGAAGGCCACCACGAGTTCTCTGGGTCGTGTGATGTCCACACTTGTGGTCCAGGAGCGCCATCTCTGGCTGTGTCTGGTTGAAATGAGGGGCGCCGACAAAGTTCGGTTCCTTAATGCCCCTGTGTCCCAGACCGGCCTCTTCCGGGACGCGGTCGAGAGCTTGGCCCGGCAGCTCTCGGCTGCACAGAAGCAGACTAAGGCAGGTCCTCACACCCTGCTCCGGCGGGCAGCTGCTGCCTCCACCCGTCCACCGGCCGCAGCACCCCAGCCTGAAAGAGCAAGAGGTCCCGGGACGGGAGTAAGCTGCTCTTTGGGCTATGGTGAAGGCACATCTCCCTCCCCCGAAGGAGGGCCGGGTGGAGAATCTGGAAAATCTCGACGAGAGAGCAGTTTTCTCTATCTCTGGGTCCCAGGAGGGCACGGAGAGTCGCGGACGGCCCAACACCGGCCCTCACTTATCCTCTTCCTTCGCCAGCCGGCAGCAGCGGACAGTTCAAGAGTGTCAACAAAGGCCCTACTCATGCACCCTCTGCCAACCTGTGGAACCAGGTAAGTGTTGCACCGCACACTCAGACCCCTCTCCAGTCTGCTCACAAGCCGCCCGAGTTGGGTCCCTGCATTCCACCTCGCTGCCCCACTGCGGGTACGGTGGTGGTTCCGCTGGTCCCACTTGCACGGTGTCTGGGTGCCTGGCTAGCGCTACCCAACCCATCTCATTGGCTTCTGCGGACCATCAGCCTCGGCTATGCAAATCAGTTCGCCCGGCATCCCCCCAAGTTCAGTGGCATCCGCTTCACGACAGTGAAGGCAGCCGATGCTCCTGTCTTGCGTGCGGAGATCGCAGTCCTACTGGCGAAGGATGCGATAGAGCTGGTCCCTCCAGCCTATATAAATACAGGGCTTTACAGCCCTTTCTTCATTGTACCCAAGAAAGGCGGTGGGTTACAACCAATCTTGGATCTGCGTGTCTTGAACTGGGCCCTTCGCCGGTTACTGTTCAAAATGTTGACTCAGAAATGCATCTTCGAGTGCATCCATCCCCGAGATTGGTTTGCAGCGATCGACCCGAAGGATGTGTTCTTTCATGTGTGGATCCTTCTGCGCCACAGACCATTTCTGCGGTTCACGTTCGAAGGATGAGCATATCAGTACAAGGTCCTGCCCTCCGGGCTGTCCTTGTCGCCCCGTGTCTTCACGTAAGTTGCGGAGGCAGCCCTTGTTCCCCTGAGAGAACAGGGCATTCACATTCCCAACGACCGGCTCATCCGCCTTACACGCTACACTGTTATTGCAAGTTTCTTCAGGCCAAGGCACTGAGGACCTGCACGAGGGTGGTCATGATCCGGAAGTTCTGAAAGAGCTCCGAACCGCTACTGACCTCACGCTCCGAGCGACGAAGGCCACCACGAGTTCTCTGGGTCGTGTGATGTCCACACTTGTGGTCCAGGAGCGCCATCTCTGGCTGTGTCTGGTTGAAATGAGGGGCGCCGACAAAGTTCGGTTCCTTAATGCCCCTGTGTCCCAGACCGGCCTCTTCCGGGACGCGGTCGAGAGCTTGGCCCGGCAGCTCTCGGCTGCACAGAAGCAGACTAAGGCAGGTCCTCACACCCTGCTCCGGCGGGCAGCTGCTGCCTCCACCCGTCCACCGGCCGCAGCACCCCAGCCTGAAAGAGCAAGAGGTCCCGGGACGGGAGTAAGCTGCTCTTTGGGCTATGGTGAAGGCACATCTCCCTCCCCCGAAGGAGGGCCGGGTGGAGAATCTGGAAAATCTCGACGAGAGAGCAGTTTTCTCTATCTCTGGGTCCCAGGAGGGCACGGAGAGTCGCGGACGGCCCAACACCGGACCTCACTTATCCTCTTCCTTCGCCAGCCGGCAGCAGCGGACAGTTCAAGAGTGTCAACAAAGGCCCTACTCATGCACCCTCTGCCAACCTGTGGAACCAGGTAAGTGTTGCACCGCACACTCAGACCCCTCTCCAGTCTGCTCACAAGCCGCCCGAGTTGGGTCCCTGCATTCCACCTCGCTGCCCCACTGCGGGTACGGTGGTGGTTCCGCTGGTCCCACTTGCACGGTGTCTGGGTGCCTGGCTAGCGCTACCCAACCCATCTCATTGGCTTCTGCGGACCATCAGCCTCGGCTATGCAAATCAGTTCGCCCGGCATCCCCCCAAGTTCAGTGGCATCCGCTTCACGACAGTGAAGGCAGCCGATGCTCCTGTCTTGCGTGCGGAGATCGCAGTCCTACTGGCGAAGGATGCGATAGAGCTGGTCCCTCCAGCCTATATAAATACAGGGCTTTACAGCCCTTTCTTCATTGTACCCAAGAAAGGCGGTGGGTTACAACCAATCTTGGATCTGCGTGTCTTGAACTGGGCCCTTCGCCGGTTACTGTTCAAAATGTTGACTCAGAAATGCATCTTCGAGTGCATCCATCCCCGAGATTGGTTTGCAGCGATCGACCCGAAGGATGTGTTCTTTCATGTGTGGATCCTTCTGCGCCACAGACCATTTCTGCGGTTCACGTTCGAAGGATGAGCATATCAGTACAAGGTCCTGCCCTCCGGGCTGTCCTTGTCGCCCCGTGTCTTCACGTAAGTTGCGGAGGCAGCCCTTGTTCCCCTGAGAGAACAGGGCATTCACATTCCCAACGACCGGCTCATACTAGCTTAGTCTCAGCATCAGTTTGTGCACACAGGGACTTGGTGCTTTCGCACCTCAGCCGGTTGGGCCTTCAGGTCAACTGGGAAAAGAGCAAACTCTCCCCGACGCAGAGGATCTCTTTTCTCGGTATGGAGTTGGATTCGGTCGAACAGACAGCACGCCTCGTGGAGAAGCTGCCTCCGCCTTACACGCTACACTGTTATTGCAAGTTTCTTCAGGCCAAGGCACTGAGGACCTGCACGAGGGTGGTCATGATCCGGAAGTTCTGAAAGAGCTCCGAACCGCTACTGACCTCACGCTCCGAGCGACGAAGGCCACCACGAGTTCTCTGGGTCGTGTGATGTCCACACTTGTGGTCCAGGAGCGCCATCTCTGGCTGTGTCTGGTTGAAATGAGGGGCGCCGACAAAGTTCGGTTCCTTAATGCCCCTGTGTCCCAGACCGGCCTCTTCCGGGACGCGGTCGAGAGCTTGGCCCGGCAGCTCTCGGCTGCACAGAAGCAGACTAAGGCAGGTCCTCACACCCTGCTCCGGCGGGCAGCTGCTGCCTCCACCCGTCCACCGGCCGCAGCACCCCAGCCTGAAAGAGCAAGAGGTCCCGGGACGGGAGTAAGCTGCTCTTTGGGCTATGGTGAAGGCACATCTCCCTCCCCCGAAGGAGGGCCGGGTGGAGAATCTGGAAAATCTCGACGAGAGAGCAGTTTTCTCTATCTCTGGGTCCCAGGAGGGCACGGAGAGTCGCGGACGGCCCAACACCGGACCTCACTTATCCTCTTCCTTCGCCAGCCGGCAGCAGCGGACAGTTCAAGAGTGTCAACAAAGGCCCTACTCATGCACCCTCTGCCAACCTGTGGAACCAGGTAAGTGTTGCACCGCACACTCAGACCCCTCTCCAGTCTGCTCACAAGCCGCCCGAGTTGGGTCCCTGCATTCCACCTCGCTGCCCCACTGCGGGTACGGTGGTGGTTCCGCTGGTCCCACTTGCACGGTGTCTGGGTGCCTGGCTAGCGCTACCCAACCCATCTCATTGGCTTCTGCGGACCATCAGCCTCGGCTATGCAAATCAGTTCGCCCGGCATCCCCCCAAGTTCAGTGGCATCCGCTTCACGACAGTGAAGGCAGCCGATGCTCCTGTCTTGCGTGCGGAGATCGCAGTCCTACTGGCGAAGGATGCGATAGAGCTGGTCCCTCCAGCCTATATAAATACAGGGCTTTACAGCCCTTTCTTCATTGTACCCAAGAAAGGCGGTGGGTTACAACCAATCTTGGATCTGCGTGTCTTGAACTGGGCCCTTCGCCGGTTACTGTTCAAAATGTTGACTCAGAAATGCATCTTCGAGTGCATCCATCCCCGAGATTGGTTTGCAGCGATCGACCCGAAGGATGTGTTCTTTCATGTGTGGATCCTTCTGCGCCACAGACCATTTCTGCGGTTCACGTTCGAAGGATGAGCATATCAGTACAAGGTCCTGCCCTCCGGGCTGTCCTTGTCGCCCCGTGTCTTCACGTAAGTTGCGGAGGCAGCCCTTGTTCCCCTGAGAGAACAGGGCATTCACATTCCCAACGACCGGCTCATACTAGCTTAGTCTCAGCATCAGTTTGTGCACACAGGGACTTGGTGCTTTCGCACCTCAGCCGGTTGGGCCTTCAGGTCAACTGGGAAAAGAGCAAACTCTCCCCGACGCAGAGGATCTCTTTTCTCGGTATGGAGTTGGATTCGGTCGAACAGACAGCACGCCTCACAGAGGAATGTGCACGTTCAGTGCTGAACTGCTTGAATTCATTCAAGGGCAGGACAGCGGTCCCACTGAAACTATTTCAGAGGCTCCTGGGGCATATGGCAGCTGCAGCGGCAGTTACGCCGCTGGGGCTGCTTCATATAAGACCGCTCGAACACTGGCTTCATGGCTGAGTCCCGAGGTTGGCGTGGCAGCGCGGCACTTACCAGGTCCAAGTTACACTGGCCTGTCACCAAACCTTCACCCCGTGGTCAGACCTTACATTCCTCCGGGCAGGAGTGCCCCAAGAACAGGTCTCCAGGCATGCTGTGGTTTACTCCAATGCCTCCACCACCGGCTGGGGGGCCACGTACAATGAGCACGCAGTGTTATGGACGGGCCCCCAACTGCAATGGCATATCAATTGCCTAGAGTTGTTAGCAGTGCGCCTTGCCTTGAACCGTCTCAAAAGATGCTTACGAGGCAAGTACGTGCTGGTCCAAACGGACAACACGACCATTGCGTACATCAACCAACAAGGTGGTCTGCGCTCCCGTCGCATGTCACAACTCGCCCACCACCTCCTCCTTTGGAGTCGAAAGTTCTGAGGTCACTTCGTGCCATTCACATTCCGGGTCTGCTCAACCGTACGGCCGATGAGCTGTCACGAGCTACGCTCCCGGGAGAATGAAGACTCCATCCCCAGATGGTCCAGCTGTTTTGGAGACGTTTTGGAGCCGCTCAGGTAGACCTGTTTGCCTCTCCAGAAACCTCTCACTACCAGTTGTTCTACTCCCTGACCGATGGAACACTCGGCACGGACGCACTGGCACATAGCTGGCCGCAGGGCCTGCGCAAGTATGCGTTTCCTCCAGTGAGCCTTCTCGCACAGATGCTGTGCAAGGTCAGGGAGGATGAGGAGCAGGTCCTGCTTGTGGCGGTGTATTGGCCCACTCGGACCTGGTGTACTGTCTTTTGGTCCAATAAGCAATATTTCTATCTTCTCCGAATTTAATAGGAGAAAATTATTGGTCATCCAATCTTTCCGGGTGGAGATCTCGAAGCCTGGAGGCAGCGGAGGGGGAGAGGTCGTCGCCCGGGGCCTGGCTCGCGTTTTCCTCTGCAGCTGCACCCAGGGTCCGTGATGTCCCGGCGCCGGAGTAAACACATCTGGGAAGATCGCGTCCTGGGTGCACCAGGCCTGTGCAGAGAAACACACGGAGTAGAGGTGGTGGGAGAGTTAGCAGCGGACTGTATATTTACCTCGGACTTGTGAGCGTCAGCCTGTGATGTTTCCAGCACGGCTCTCCACTCTCTCAGCTGGGTCTGCCTTTCCACCAGGTCGCGGATCTGTGGAGAAGCTGGAGTCTGTGGAGCTGCACCGAATGAAGCTCGAACGTGTCCTCACCGGCACTCAAAGGTAGACACACATCCGCCATTAAAGCAAGTAACAGTGAGTAAAACAATGGTAATGTGTGTGAATAGAGTATTAGTAATGTAAGCGAGATTAGTGGCAACCACGCTGGCGATGCTAACGGCCTATATGCTAATAGCGGACTCGGGAAATCAAAATAGAACTAGTGATAACAAGGCGCTCTGATTGTTTTTGTTGTAGAATACGATAGGGGATATATTCACACGTTATATAAACGAAAATGATGATGTATAAAGTTGATTTTAAGATAAAAAATAGACGATAAAGAATTAACTTGACGGAGCTCAAACTCAAAACACACGGCGTTAAAATTAAACTGTGCATCTCAACTGCAGCTGTCACAATAGTGACTTTATATCTCATAATTGCTACTTTATTTGTCATAAAATTAAACTTTACATCTCAGCTAAGACTTTATTTCTCACATTTGTGACATTTATTGTTACAATTATTTCTCAAAAAAGTCAACTTTGTCTCGACTGCAACAATTTCTCATAAATTGTAGCTTCATATCTCGACTATAACTTTTATTTCTTACTATTATGACTTTACTGTAAAATTCATAATTGTGACCTTTTTTGTTTTAATACATGTTGTTTACGTCATACACTATACACAGGTGTGCATAAATTCAAATCAGCGGATTGGAGAACTTGGGTCTGGGTCAGCTGACAATTTGTTTACTTATATGCCTGGATTTAAATCAGTGCTCCCTTGATTTACCAACTAGCTGTGACCAGGCAGAGGTGGTTCCACAGTAACAGGACATATGTGCTTTGCACAGAGTTCGGCTGATTGCGTAATGATGAGCTCCTGCTGAATTTACTACATCCAGAATATGCTCCTAATGGAAATGTAATGGGCACCGGTAATAAAGCTGTCTCACTAGGAAACGGAGGTTAAATTAAAACCCAATCAGACAAGGGAAGTCAGAATAAGTCAAAGCTTACAGGAAAATGTTATTCATCATCAGTTTACCACAAAAGCATCACCAGGCAGTCATGTTCATTGAGGGAGATAACCCACATTGTTTCTCTGTGGAAACATTTGCAGAGTGTTTCTACTTTGTGGGTTAACAAAAGAAATATACCTGACTTTAACAGCACTGATAACTGCGCCAAACTTTGTTTCGCTGGATTAAGAAATGTGTTGAGTGCAGAAAAAGTTCCCTTGCTTGTTGTGGAAAGCAGGACCTTGATAGAAGGTCTGTAGGCCTATGAAAATAAATCTAGCACGTTGACAGACGGGCCCAAATTTTGGCTGACCCAGTTCTAAGGGAAATTTGAAATGTAAATGAAACAAATGAGCGGTGCAGAAGAAAAGACCATGAGGAGTTAGAAAGAGAAGACAGAATGTTGCCAAGTTCTGGCCACTGCACTTGTAATATGGGATGGGGTGCTGGTAAATAATGGTTAAGAATATTGACAGAAAGAATAAAAGCCTTGAGAAACAGACAGGGGATCCCTAAATGTGGAGCTGTCCATGATTGAGGGATTAAAGAGGGTTTAAGAAAGACAGGTTTTAACCTTTATTTCCACCAAACCACAATAATCACTTTGGTGGATTTTATGTCCCCATGAATCAACACTGCATATTTTATGTTATCAACTTTCATGCTACATGATTTTTCATGCACAGATGTACCCTAAAATAGCACTCATCTAGCAACAAATGCAAGCAAAAATCATCGTTGGCAGGTATGTGAAACAGTGGTCGGGAACGCAATATGTTTTAGCGCCATTATCAAATCACAAAGACTGCATTGTAATTATATAAATATATAATCTGATGCACTGCGTCTTTCAGAGTGAAGTGCAGCACTATGATTCTTTGCATTTAAAAGATGCAATATGCTTCAAACATTTTGTAATAAGTTTGTAAAAATATTAGCATTGTAATTGTACTGTTGTTAAATAATAATAATAATAATAGATGTGTCTTAGTACCAAAGAATAATACTTTTGAAATAAAAGTTACATACTATATATTTTTAAATGAGCAGTTTTGAGTATTAGTTTATACATTTACGTATTCCTTTTGACATAAAATACAATTTATTGTGGTACATATTTTTTCTTTTTAATGTGTAAAAACCATTAAATTAGTTAGTGGTGGAAGTGACATCATTTCCTTGGAGGGAAAGCACCTCAAAAAACAAGGTTAATATAGTCTATATTTTTTTCTCTTTACCTCATTTTTGCGAAGACTTAATCTGAAGACTTTGAAGCAGCAGTCTTTCGTTCCTAGCTAGTAATGAGCTTCTTTAGCTTAAAATGTCCACCCTGTTAAGGTCCACCCTGTTACACAGTGCAAAAATGTCATGTAACAAATTTCCTAGACCACTTGTGAAATACTTGGTCAGGATTATTACGTTCTGCTAGCCTGAGCTTTACCAATGTGTTTTCTCTAAAGACGTTTTCTCCCTCTGATAAGACTAAAAAATTGTTGATATTTTTAGCTTTTTTTCAGCAAACCTGCTCAGTCCAAAATTCACCAAACTGTAGAAACGATCCTGCATGTCATTCAGGTAGTCTTGCAACTGTGTGTGAGTAGAAAAAAACACATGTGGAATGTTGTCAGTGACATGTTTTGAGTAATTAGCCTTGATTGATAAAAGATGACGAGTCAGTCCAGCAGTCAGCCACACACACCAGACTGCTGCACCTGGGAATCTTGGCCTGCGTGTGGTGCATTCATAAGTCCTCATTCTCCCATGTGGAGACGCAGTAGACAGAGTTCAGCCTGGTCACCGCTCTGCTCTCATTCGGTCTTTCTCTCTCTCTCTCTCTCTCTCTCTCTCTCTCTCTCTCTCTCTCTCTCTCTCTCTCTCTCTCTCTCTCTCTCTCTCTCTCTCTCTCTTTTTTTCTCATTCTTGCTATGGGAATCTGACAGCATTTATCCTGCAGGCTCTGCTCCAGCTAAGAGGAATCGTTTCAGGTACAATCCGGAGCTGTAGGCTGCAGATGGTGCCGGGAAACAGTAAGGTTTAGCAGTGTTGCTAAATGGGTTTTAGTGTCACAGTTGGGTCAGGAGATATAACTGATCTTTTTCAGTTGTCATTAAAGCCAGACCAAAAAAAAACAAAAAACATTTTTTTTTAACTTTGGATGAACTAAGACAGAGACAGTATGATGAGGAGCAGACGAGACTTATTAACTCTCAACAAGTCTTGCATTTCAGTTGAAAGAGCCTGTCATTTTTGGGGGGCAATACTTATTTAATTATAAAATATGTATTATATATAATGTTAATAACAATATACAATTTACACAATTATACAATTCAATTTACATCATTTAAATGTATTACAATAAAAATTGTATATAATAAAATATATTATATGAAATGTATCACATAAATGGTAAAACGTTAGTATAGGGACCAATTCTCACTATAACTAGTTGTTAATTAGCATGCCAATGCCCTGCAGAGTTTAGCTCCAACTGGCCTTAACACACCTATCCTATTATAGCAGACATATCCACTGATTTGCATTGATTTTGCCTTTCTAATAGTCCTGCACGATATGAGGAAATTCTGCTATGTGTGATAACAGTGGAGTTTTTTTTTTTGCAATGATGATTACTTGTGATAAATAAATGAAGAATTAACTGTGCATATTAGGGCCAACAAATAAAACGAAATATGTTTTTTTGTTTTTACAGCGGTGAACATTACAACCAATAACATACGATTCCATTGAGTTTATTAATGCAATGGCCAGTCAAAGGCGTTCAGATGAGTCATCACTGAAACGCCAGAGTTTTGTTGAGTGCTGAAATCTGCACTCTGGCGCCTAAATCCACCAACTCTGCTATTTCATAGCACATTTCGGTGCCCATTGCTAAATAACATGTTCATACTGCAATGACAATGAAAATACGATTCATCTTTCAGCCCTATTTCTAACCTCATAAAAAGAGTCGGTAACACTTTACAATAAGGTGTCATTTGTTAACATTAGTTAATGTATTAACTAACATGAACAAACAATTAACAATATATTTATTACACTATTTATTTTTGTCTTTGTTAACATTATTTAATAAAAACACAGTTGTTCATTCATTGTTTGTTCACAGTGCATTAATGTTAACAAACACAACTTGTCATTTGAATAATGGATTAGTGAATGCTGAAATTAAAGTTAGCTAATATTAATAAATCCGAGACCGGACTCGAGTACTACAGCCCTAGCATTCAGTGTGTAAGGAAATTAAATGTAATTTTTTCTTGTCTTTGAATGCCAGTTTTTTCTAGTCTGTTTTAGACACTCTGTTTTGTCATTGATTCATTTAAATTTTGGGTAGTATTTTGAGTTAAACAAGTATTTTGATACTACTGTTGTCAGATTTGATTGCTGATTTGAAATTGTACAAAGAAAATGCAGAGTGTATGTATTGGTGAACATGTGGAGACAGTTTGGACTCCATATTAAAGCCTGTGTCCATGTATACACTTGTAGTCAGGCTTTAGGTATGTTATTTATCAAACGACCTCATCGTGTGAGTAGAGTCCAGTAGAGTTTATCTTTCTTTCAACAATCTGGCTTGAAGAGAGTGTGTCAATCTCAGGACAAACAACATTTTGATATTTAAATGCCCCATCTATCTATCTATCTATCTATCTATCTATCTATCTATCTATCTATCTATCTATCTATCTATCTATCTATCTATCTATCTATCTATATATCTGTCTATCTATATCTATCTATCTGTCTATCTATATCTATCTATCTATCTATCTATATCTATCTATCTGTCTATCTATATCTATCTATCTGTCTATCTATATCTATCTATCTGTCTATCTATATCTATCTATCTGTCTATCTATATCTATCTATCTATCTATCTATCTATCTATCTATCTATCTATCTATCTATCTATCTATCTATCTATCTATCTATCTATCTATCTGTCTGTCTGTCTGTCTGTCTGTCTGTCTGTCTGTCTGTCTGTCTCTCTGTCTGTCTGTCTGTCT
>NW_015505215.1:998459-1000159 GCF_001515645.1 Sinocyclocheilus grahami | reverse complement strand
ATCTATCTATCTATCTATCTATCTATCTATCTATCTATCTATCTATCTATCTATCTATCTATCTATCTATCTATCTGTCTGTCTGTCTGTCTGTCTGTCTGTCTGTCTGTCTGTCTGTCTGTCTGTCTGTCTGTCTGTCTCTCTGTCTGTCTGTCTGTCTGTCTAGCAAGCTATCTAGCTATCTATCGAGCAAGCCAACCATTTTTCATAGAGTGCATGAGAACAGATTTGCCTGTAAGCCCTTCAGTGGAGCCAGAAATCTTTCTTCAGCTGAACTGCAGCTCAGAAAGTCACATTGACCTTCACCCATTGTTGCTTGTGTCTTTGTCAGAACTCTTGGTTTTATTTCTTCCTCAGTCTTTTCTGTCAAATGGAAGTTCTGTGATTTTAGTGGCCTCCTATGGAGTTCCTTGAGCTCTTGTTATGACCTGCTTTATGTGTCCTGCTACAAATGGAAGTCGTGTTACGCTTGGGTGGATCTGCCTGCTCAAATGTTTTCCCCACTGCACTGCCACACAGGCTGAGATTTCAGGCTTCAAGAGCAATATTTAAACTGCTCTATATGTGCATGTGAAGCTGTTTGTTATGACTCCTGCCTTTCCACAGAGTCTCTCAGCTTGAACATATGCTGCCTTCCCCTCCTCAGAAGTTCTGACTTTTTCTGTTCTGAAAGTTTGGAAATCTTAATTATGATGTACATTCAAGTCAATATGGTCAGAATCAAAGTGATGCAGAGGTAATGTCACTTGGCCAAAATAGAAAGCATTTTTAGCACTAGTGTAATGAAATGAAGAGCAAAAATGTTATGTATTTTATTATTCCTGTCACCTCATAAAGGTAATTAAATAATCACTGTTTTTCATTAACAGCTCATAAATTGTATAGAACCTAAGCTTTACAGTCAACATTTACCATTACAACTTATAATTAATACCAATCTTTCATTATCATGTTTTTAAGAACACCTCAGAGGAATGAACGGGAGATTTCAGACAGATGTGCTCATAAAGTGGTAAAAAGTGATTGAATGGTTTTGTTACATGGGCTAGAATGACATTTCAACGCTTTAAAAAAAAATCTTATCTGCCATATCTCTTTAAAGAATCTGTTAAATTATAGCTGCAAATCGTGACTTCAAGTAATACGATTATGTGAAGAGAACTGTTCCTAATGTTTCAACAGCACATTCACTATGAAAGTATGAACTCTTAGTTCCCATTCAGTCAGTCACGTTCTACGTTACGTCAGTGACTGACGAATTGGGATCTCGCCCGAGAGCCCAATCCCCTTCGAGTGTTAACTAAACAAGCCAATGACAGTTGGCGTGCGTGTTTCGCCACGCGCACCCCGCCCCGCAGTGCGGGTATAAAAGGAGAGCGCGTGCAAACGCACATCAGCTTTTCGCTTCGGAGCCGAGCCTTCTACAGGACGAATCTCCGCGAGTGTTTGAGAGAAACAGCTGGCGTTGGTGTGACGGCGTATCAGCGGGGGTTGCCATCCAGGCTGCTGAAACCTCGGCGGGCTGCAGCTTCCATTCTGCGGTCTCGCCGCGACCTCCCCTGGGCGCTTCAGCGCTTTTACTAAAAGAGTGTTTTTCCTCCTAAAATAGCAAATTCTAAAAAGAGCTTCACGAGCAACGGGCGTCTTTTTAAAGATGGCTTCCCGCTCGTGCGTTTCTGGATGTGGTCGTTTCCTGCCTC
>NW_015505215.1:992441-997537 GCF_001515645.1 Sinocyclocheilus grahami | reverse complement strand
GTTCCCTCCTTCAGGGAACGAGGGTTACACAAGTAACCTAGACGTTACTTTCCACATTTCAATGACCAGTTGTGATCGTTAATACTTAAATTTAATTATGTTAATTTAGTAGCATTAATTGCAAATGTCTACTTTCAGGAATGAGGGTTAACACACAGTTTAATCCAAAGCATCAACTTTGATATGCAGGTGCATCTCAATAAATTAGAATGTCGTGGAAAAGTTCAATTAACAGAACCAAAGACTTAAACTACTTCAGTCTGTGTGCATTGAATTTATTTAATACACGAGTTTCACAATTTGAGTTGAATTACTGAAATAAATGAACTTTTCCACAACATTCTAATTTATTGAGATGCACCTGTATATATTATATATTTTTATATATTTCCAATATTTATATAATTCCAATATTGCATTGTGTATTATGTATTAAACTGCAAAATGTAAATGTATTACAATTTCATTGAAAACTATATAAACACTAAAGTTTGTCTGGGAAAATAATGAACAGCATTTGCTATGGTAGGATTGGTCGGCAATGTTTGTTTCCACCATCATTATTTAGTTCCAGGACACTTAGGTTGTAATTTAATGCAACTTGATTGCATTAACCTATAAATGTGGTTTTGTGTTGGTGTGTTTGTATATTTCTGTGTTTGTGTGAAGATTCAAAGTGTAACAGTTCAGTTGTTTATTTGAGAATGGTTCACCTGTTACAGCTTATATCTTCCAGGGAGCATGTGAGTTAATGTGTGTGTGTGTATGATACAATAACTCTTTGCAGCAGAGATGTGATTCAGACAGCTCCAGATGGATCTCATTGACACTATTCACTTTGATCAGAGTGAAATCCTACTCTTCACATATAGAAGACTGTGTCTGTTTGTATTCTGGTTGCTTTAAACTTTGGACACATATGTGAGGGTGCATTGGTGTGTGAAGTATTTTCTTTATAACTCAGGCTCTGTCACGACACTTCCCTCACCAGAAGACCTCCCCTGAGTTGTTAAGGAGAGCCAATGATGTTTTATGAAGACAATGGAAACACTGACCACATGTGTATCACATGCAAAGACACACACATGCTTCATGCACATCTGTGGAACAAGACAATGTTGCTTCTTTGTTGTGTGTCAAATGAAAATCGATCATTTTCAAAGCACACAATTTTGCTCAATGAATATTATATACTAAAATCTTGAATTCATACTCCTGTTCAAATTTATTCAGGTTCAGATCCCACGCTAGCACACATCAATTTATCCTTTTGTAATGAAATGGAGTTTTAATTGAGTTCCAGAAGATGTAATGGATTAACTTCAAAGCAGTGAACTGTTTATTGTGTTCCTGTGGCTCAAACATAACATGGCACTAGCAACGCCAAGGTCATGGGTTCAATTCCCAAGGAATGCATGAGCTGATCAAATGTATATCTTGAATGCAATGTGGATAAAGACATCTGCCAAATCCATACATGTGAATATATTTAACTTTATCTCTAAAACACTTGCTACAAATGAATAAAAATTGGAAAACAATCCCTTCAGAGCAGTCATAGCAATAATTTCAATAAAATATAAAGGTTATTTTTATTATTTTATTAAAATAATATTACATTATTTTATTGAATAATAATTTGAAATTATTTTCAGTTCATCTGTATTTTTTATGAAGGATTGGACACTAGAATCCAAGCTAGAACAAAAGACTAGAATATTGAAGAGTGTTGGTATTGGACTTGTCAGACTTGAACTAATCAGCATTACCCAGAACATCCTAGTAATCCAATCACCCTATAACTGCAGCGACTTAAAATTATTTATATGTTTATCTCTCTTTCTTTCTTTCAGCTCTTGGACAAATCATGCTGTATGTGGATGGAATGAATGGGCTTATCGGACACAATGAAACTGTACAGTGGCTTTACACACTAGTTGGATCAAAGGTAAAAGACATATATATATATATCAGTTGATATTAAATATGTAATTGTGCTCACTTAAAGTTAATGTTTAAATTAACTAATCATTTAACTAATAAAAAATAATTAATCTTTAAATAAACTAATAATTTAATTACACTGTTAAGTTGATTTTAGTTTTTAGTGTTTCACTCTTAATTTAGACAAAATAGTCTTGAAGTAAAAGTAGAGGAGAAACTTTTGCTTTGAATATCCAGATCTATTATTTTGTTTAGAGGTAATGAATTCAGTAAGGCCTGAATGGTGTTTTTTCTGGTATTTATGTTCTTTTTAGCCAATGTTTGCAAATGTTTTAAGTTAGGGCAGCTTCCAGGTGTGCCAACTTGAACAATACTCATAGGGTGGCGTAGTTTTGCACGCAGTGTTCATGACTGACTTTCCTGTTTTTTCCCTGTATTTATGTTCTTTTAAGCCAATGTTTGTAAAGCATGCTTTAACTCAGCAGGGCAGCTTCCAGGTGTGCCAGCACACAGAGTGTGGCACGGTTTCGCACGGCACAATCCAGTGTTCTGGACTGATTTCCTTTCTCAATCCTGTCCGGCTATCTAGTGGCAATATGAGCACATGTGATGATGACACATGGATGTGTGTGCTAGAGGTTGGATGAGAATGGATGTTTGTGATCACCACATCAATAGATATTTTTATGGAGTTCTGTGCTGGATGCAGCAGTGTTTAAATGCATTTCCTCTTCTCTCTCTTTCTGTTATATGATACATATTAAATACACAGTATGGTTTGAAAAAGCAGGTCTTATTTTATTAAACACAGATCTGTTTCTACTCCTGTTTCTCCACTCCACTCCATATACACATTCACATTCCTGAACCTGTATGTTTTGCTCTTCTTTTCTTTTCAATTTGTTTTTCCTGTGGCTCTTCTCCTTATCAGGGAAACACAATGGCTCAATATCTCCATGTCTGATTCATTTAAGAAAGTATATAAAATTTTGCAAAAGCAAAAATCCTTTTTTTAATAATTTTTAAATCTGTAATTTTTGTTTTCCTCTAAAAAAATATCCTGATGAGAAATTTTCTTTGAGAAGAAAATCTGTATACGGTAATAAATCCTGTTTTTAGAAAATATGTAATAAATTTAGTTTATTTTTTAACTCATTAGCAAATTGTTTATATTTTGATCACAAACCTCAATTTTGTGTTAGAATTGTGCTTAAAACACACACACAAACATCCAACAACAAAACAAAACAAAACAAAAATTGCCAGTGGGGTAAGAAAAATTAACATGACTAAATGTGTTTTTTGCAGTGACACCACTGTTTAATTGATGTTTATAGGAAATAGGTTCACATAATGGGCATAAAGTTGCACAAAATACAGTATGAAATAGAAACATTGTAAGTAAGTAAAAATTAAGATAGAGGACTAAAAACCAAGAGAACAGACAGGAAAAAAGGGTTTCAACAGGCTACTTGCAGGACATTTAAAGTAGCTCCTCCTCCTGTCAGTGTGCAGTCATGTGTCAGAAGCTGTTATCAATATCCTCCATAGTACCCCATTCAGGAAAATGTGTCAAGATATTCTCTGGGCTTTTACACCCTTTAAATATACAGTTAATTTCGTCTAGACAGTGTAAGATCATGTGTGAGCTGCAAAATGTCATATAATTGGGTGTAAAGACAAATGTTAAGGTTAGTGTTGTTTACATTGTTGTATAGAGATAAATAGTGTTTCTTTATGTGTGCAGTTCCGGTTGGTTGTTAAAACTGCTCTGAAGCTGCTGCTGGTTTTTGTGGAATACACTGAGTCCAATGCACCTCTACTCATCCAGGCTGTCAACACCGTGGACACCAAGCAAGGTAATGTATACACCTTACAAAAAACAATACACACACACACTTATGAAAGGTGAAATACTCTTGGAAAGTTGTCGCAATGTCTCTGGAAATCAATGTTCAATTCTATGTCTCTGTATTTGAGTCCAAGCTGAGCTCTGGATGTTACAGTGTGTAACATGGGACTCGGGACTGAGATGATAGAGACAAACTCTCTCCTCTGGTGAGGTTTGGTTACCTAGAAGAGAGAAAGCAACTATAGTGAAGATGACATTTAACAAACTGTTATTTACTTTTTCTCAGATATTTTAAGGTAATTGCTCATATTACCGGCCCCTGTATTGGCAGTGAACAAAATATGATCGCCAGCAGATTAAATCAAGATTAATGGTCTGAGCTCATGGGGAAAAAAGTGTTGATAGGACCAGAGTTACTAAGATAGGACAGCTAGAATGAAAAAGTTTAATACTGTTACATAAGAAGAGAGAATGCTGTCTCTGGTCTCCCAGTGAGAGACAGACAGGCTGGCAGATGAAGCAGAACGTCTCCTGCTATTAATCTACATAACAGACATTTTCTCCTCAAACTAAATCTTCTCATTTGTCTCTGAACCAGCCATATGTTAACCGATTTACGTCAAATACCATTATGCCATTAGCCGTATGTAACCCTCGTTCCCTGAAGGAGGGAATGGAGACGTCACGTCGGTGACCGACAAATTGGGATCTCTACCAAAGCGCCATGGATGCTGCCCCTTCCAGTGGCCTGTGCGAGCCGCCTGTGCCCCTTTGTGGTGTAGGCCGGGGCTCGCAACAAGAAGACCAGTCACTGTTGTCATAGCACTACCCCCTCAGTGAGATTGGATAACACTGGGAAAACGTACCCGTTCCACTTGGAACAGGAATGTTGCGGAAGCCCCATCCTTCCCGAAGGAGGTTTCGGAAGCACTTACACATATGACATCCGTTTAGGTGCATATGGAAGATTAGAGGTAATTGTAACCCTCATGGAAATGGCAGAAGTCTGCTGGAGAAACACAGACTCTGAGGCTATACCGTGGCCTCTACATATGGAACCCAGCCCTCTTCCGGTTCTCACAGATTCATTGAGTGAGGGCCTGGCGCCGGACATTCCGCCACGTCTGGCTGCCGAGGGGATGGAGGAGCTCGACAGGGCCTACAGTACGGACACTCTGGAGCAGTTTTAGCAAGCTGACACTAACCGGCCTCTCAGTGCCACCTCTACCAGTTTGAGGTGAGAACACAGGATGATACCGGCTCCACACGAAGGCTATAGAATCTAGCGAACGTGTTGGGG
>NW_015505215.1:979909-992393 GCF_001515645.1 Sinocyclocheilus grahami | reverse complement strand
TCCAGTGGGCCATCCTCTGCTTAGAGACGGCCTTACCCTTCTGCCAGCCTCCGTAACAGACAAAGAGCTGGTCTGAGGTCCTAAAGCTTTGTGTTCGGTCTACGTAGCATCTCAAGGCTCGGACGGGGCAGAGCTAGGCTAGGACTGGGTCTGCCTCCTCCGGAGGCAGCGCTTGCAGGCTCACCACCTGATCCCTGAAGGGAGTAGTGGGAACCTTGTGCACATAGCCGGGCCGGGCCTCAGGATTACCTAGGAGTCGGCCGGCCCAAACTCTAGGCACGAATTGCCGACCGAAAATGCATGCAGGTCTCCTACCCTCTTAATGGAGGCCAGTGCAAGCAGGAGCAGTGTTTTCATTGAAAGAAACTTTAGCTCGACTGACTGCAAAGGCTCAAATGGGCCCTGCTGTAGTGTTTTAAGCACCAGAGACAGGTCCCAAGAGGGTATAGAGGAGGGCCGGGGAGGATTTAACCTTCTGGCCCCACTAAGGAACCTGATGACCAGATCATGCTTCCCTACTGACTTCCCTTCCACGGGGTGATGGTTAGCAGCAATCGCAGCGACATAGACTTTAAGGGTGGAGGGAGACAGCCTTCACTCCAGCCCTTGCTGCAAAAAGGAAAGCACAACCCTGATCAGGCATCTCCGGGGGTCTTCTCGGTGAGAAGAACACCACTCGACGAACAGGTTCCATTTCAAAGCGTAAGCGTGTCTCGTAGACGGTGCTCTTGTCGAAGTGATGGTGTCAGCTACCTCTTGGGGTAGGTCACCTAGAACCTCCGCATCCGTCCAGGGACCAGTCGCCAGACGGTGAGTGCCGCACTGCCTCCTGGTACCCAGGGACAGAGAAAACCACTCTCTCATCGAGATTTTCCAGATTCTCCACCCAGCCCTCCTCCGGGGAAGGGAGAGGTGCCTTCACCATCCCCCAAAGAGCAGCTTCCTCCCTCTCTGGGTCACCTGTCCCAGGGCCTCTTGCTCTTTCGCTCACCGCCAAGTTTGATGGGGGCCTGGACGGGTGGGGCGGCCTGCTTGCTGGAGGCTGCTGCGGATGCAGCGCGGGAGCAGGGGCAGACATAGGGGGCCATCCTCGGCAATGAGCAGGCTGGGGCACTTCGGCCAGCAGATGGGTGGAGCCAGCAGCTGCCTGCCGGGGCAGGGTCAAGCTCTCGACCGCGTCGCCGAAGAGACCGGTCTGGGGGACAGGGGCATTAAGGAACCGAACTTTGTCGGCATCCCTCATATCAACCAGACACAGCCAGAGATGGCGCTCCTGGACCACAAGTGTGGACATCGCATGACCCAGAGAACTCGCAGTGACCTTCGTCGCTCGGAACACAAGGTCAGTAGCGGTTCAGAGCTCTTTCAGAACTTCCGGATCATGACCACCCTCGTGCAAGTTCCTCAGTGCCTTGGCCTGATGAACCTGCAGTAACACTGTAGCGTGTAAGGTGGAGGCAGCTTCTCCACAGGCCGTATAAGCATCGCTAGTCAGGCCAGACGAGTACCTACAGACCCGGGAGGGGAGGCACGGTTCGCCCTGCCGGGTGGAGGAGTTTTTTGGACACAATTGCATCGCAACCGACCGCTCCACCGGGGGGACCCTTGTATACCCCCTAGCTGCACCACCATCGAGGGTGGTGAGGGAGGAGGAACCAGCAGGTCGGTTTCCGGCAGTAAAAGGTGCCGTCCATGACCTGGTGAGCTCCTCATGCACCTCCGGGAAAAAAGGCACTGAGGAGGGGCGCTGAGAACCAGTGCGAGCCACCCCGAGAAACCAGTCGTCCAACCTCGAGGGCCCGGGACGTGGTGGAGGTTTCCACTCGAGCCCTAACCTCTCGGCAGCCCGGGAAAGCATAGCCGACATCTCTGGATCCGATTCAGGCCTTGCCACTGCCCCAGAGGGTGGCAGCACAGCCGAATCTTCCTCTCCAGAGAGCTCTCCCTCCGATGCAGTGATCGACATCCGGTCATCGGGAGGAGCACCGAAGGATACTGCTGGTATGCTCTTTGAAGAGGGCCCAGCGTGTTCCTTTGGCAGCTAAACTGGTTGCGAAGCGCTAGAGGAGCGATGGTCCCCTGAGGGTTGGTTCCCTGTGGGGTTGCTGCCAGGACGAACACTAGATCGCGGCAGAGGCAACGGAGCTCCACCCCCCCTGGAGGAAACGGAGGCTGGCCCACAGCTCCGAGATGGTCATCTTCCCGCAATGGGAACATGACTCATCCACAAATGCCAACTCAGCGTGTTTAATGCCCAGACACGTGAGGCAGCGATCGTGACCATCACCCAGCGCCAGGTAACAACCGCATCCAGAAACACACGGGTGAAACGGCATCTTAAAAAAGACGATCCGTCGTCTTTACAAAGACGCGCCCGCTTATTGTACTTTTTTAGAGAAATTGGCTCTTTTAGGGAAATGCTCTTTTACGTACTGAGACACACAGGGGAAACGGCCGTTTGCAGCACGACAGGGGGTAGTGCAGCCTGAAGTGCGCAACCCACTCGACACAGGAACAACCACTGCTGAAGCGCCGTTCGCCAACACAAAAAGCTCCCGAGATCGTGCTAGACTCGTCAAACACAAAGCAGTTTGGTAGAAGCAGAATGATGTTGTCACTCGGCTCCGAAGCGAAAAGCTGGTATACGTTGCACCGGCTGCCTTTTTATGCTCACGCTGTGATCAGTGACACGGGTGAAACGGCATCTTAAAAAAGACGATCCGTCGTCTTTACAAAGACGCGCCCGCTTATTGTACTTTTTTAGAGAAATTGGCTCTTTTAGGGAAATGCTCTTTTACGTACTGAGACACACAGGGGAAACGGCCGTTTGCAGCACGACAGGGGGTAGTGCAGCCTGAAGTGCGCAACCCACTCGACACAGGAACAACCACTGCTGAAGCGCCGTTCGCCAACACAAAAAGCTCCCGAGATCGTGCTAGACTCGTCAAACACAAAGCAGTTTGGTAGAAGCAGAATGATGTTGTCACTCGGCTCCGAAGCGAAAAGCTGGTATACGTTGCACCGGCTGCCTTTTTATGCTCACGCTGTGATCAGTGGCAGCTGGATGCAATCATCGCATGCCAATGTGCATTGGCTCGTTTAGATTACACTCGAAGTGGATTGGTCTCTGTAAGCAAGATCCCAATTCGTCGGTCACCGACGTGACTCGGAGTGACCGACTGAAACGGAACCGCAGTTCCTTTGAATTTAGTGAATTAAATTCAACATGACGACAAATCATGTAAAGATTTTTTTCTTGATGCTCATTTTTTCGGTACTATTAATTCATTCAGAAATACATTTAAAATGCAGTTCATAAATAAAGTGACTTGAATGCAGCTCTTCTGTGATTAGAATGCTTTTCATTTCTGAATGGTTTTCACTCTGAAGTAGTTTGGCATAGTCTATTATTTCTTATAAAAAATTATTTTATCAAAACTGCTTGACTGTTTATTAATATTTGAAAAAAATAACATTATGGTTCAACCAACATGCAGTAACATGCAGGGGGGAAAACAATGTCGAAAATGTGTCAATAATGAAGAAGAAGTAGAAAAACTAACTTTTTAAAATTCTTTAAAAGAAAACCCCACTAGGTAGTTTGGCATGATCTAATATTAATAAGACAACTTTTATCTGCCAAATCAAAGTCATGTGGCGCAACACACAAAAAAAATATAAAACAGGAAATTATATATCATTACTATGTGCCAAGGTTAATAAGTCTCTAAAATATCAGATAATTTGATCTTTGGTTTTAAAAAAAGTCACGTGGTGTGACTCCCCAAATACATAGTGATATTCATAAATTAAAAATTAATGATATTTATATATCTTTATACACTTTTTACCTTGAAAAATAGACACTCTTATTTATGATTGACCCTCATTGACACTTTTGTTTATGTGTATTCAGGCTGTAAGCCCTGGTCCAATGCCATGGAAATCCTAGATGAGAAAGATGGAATGGACACTGAGCTGTTGGTTTATGCCATGACCCTTATTAACAAGGTACCCGGACAGTATTATGGTTCAGAAATGTCAGACACTTTTAGCACACTCTCAGTTACATGGTGTTATATATGAATTTACTCTAAAAAAATTAAATAAAAAGTTATATTATATTCTCATATATCTGTGGTGTTTCTGCAGACATTGGCTGTGCTTCCTGACCAGGACACGTTCTATGATGTGGTTGACAGTCTGGAGGAGCAGGGCATGGAGGCCGTGGCCAAGAAACACGTCAACAGGAAGGGCACAGATTTGGACCTAGTGGAACAGTTCAATATCTACGAGGTTAGCGTGTGCTCAGTTTGCTTTTCAATTAGACACCGTCTGAATGATCTTGTTCAAAACTGATGATACTGAGGTCTAAATTCACACCAAGTCCAATGCAATTGAACAATATGAAATTTAAAAATGTCAAATGTTTTTTTTGTTTTTTTTTACAAAAAAGTTGACAAAACATAGTCCTTGATTTGTAAAACTTTAACATAGATGTGATATTTGTTATTTGCTGTTAGTCTAATAATCATGTTTATCCATAGTCAGCCCTTCGTCATGAAGATGGTGATGATGAGACACAGCCTCCTCCATCCGGACACAAAAGTCGGCGTCGGGCCAGCGTAGGGGCCACTCCTGAGAGGCGGGGTTTGGAACGTCGCCGCAGCCGAAGACACTCGCTCCAAAATGGGAAAGGCCACACTTCTGCTCCTTCTTCCCCCTGCCACAGCCACATGCCCAACATCCTGCCCCTCAATGGCCAGAGGATAGACGATATCAGTGAAAGGTGAGAAAAGAGAAAGAGAGAAATAGAAGTTGACTTGAATAAATTATATTGTGTCTTCTACTACATTTAAAAGCAAGTGACAGAATCCTTTAAACAAGGATTTAACTGAAATTTCAGTTAAAATATCTTAAAAATTGTCGTCATGTAACTGGAAAACTATATATATATATACAGTATATATACTTAATTAATTGTTATATTTTATTTAATTATTAATGCAATGTATTACTATTATTACTTACCAAAGTTTTTAAATGTAAAATAGTTTTGTAATATAACTTTCCAGTCAAAATACAAAAAACAATATATATTTAATTAAAACCCAAATTGGTATGTGACTTGTTTTCAAATAATATACTCCATTGGCAGTGTTTTTATTTATTTATTTGGTTAGTTGTTTGTTTACTTGTTTCTTTATTTAATGTTAGACAGTGTATTATTTTAAAAAATTTTAAACAATTGACAAATAAATGTTTTATTTTGTACTTTTAGATATTTTTTTACTGGGCAACTAAACAATATACAGATTATGAAAATGTGAAAACAAAAATATGACACTTTCAATTGTTGTCTTGTGAAATCTATGAAAAAGTGAAAGTGAAAATCCTACACTAAACCATTTTTTTGCCCTCCCCTGACCACATATATTCGTTTTCAGCAACAAAACACTACGTGTAGTTCAGGATGTACTGATTTTTAAAGAACAGGAAGCAGTTTTATATTGGGTGTTCTATCATGATACTTTTCACATGAGAGTTTTTAAGTCCCAAAAGAAGATGGAGAATTTAATAATTCTCCGAGGGAGAGACTGGGAGCACTTGCTATTCTACAGACATTCATATTAATCATATGCACACGAGGGAGGCGGTGGGAACCTGTGAGGCTGAGAGGAAATAGGAAGTTACTGAAATATGGAGTTTCGAGCCATGCATAATTCTCAGGGCTGTAGCACTACATGAGGTACTCGATCTTGTTCTTGCATTTTTTGTTGTAAATTATAATCATACACTGAATCCGTATCCTTTGAATGTTTCAAAGGACAAAGGTGAAGGCATAGATATCCAAACTGGGAATCACAGTAGTATGTATGAAGCTAGTATAAAGCTTCATATGGTTTTTCTCTCATCCAGCAAGTCACTTGTAAGAAGGGACACGGTAAGGTCACGTCAGGCAGTGGAGAGAGAGAGAGAGTACAGGCCAGCTCAGCCGCTCTATGTTATGTTGGATGTATTCTGTGTCTCAAAGCAGATCTTACTATAGGTGATACTGAATTACGGTGCCCTGGAAAATTTACTCGCCAGTGTGTGAGATTAGTCATCGCATTTGAGTAATATAACTCACTGTGTGTCCTGTAATCAAGAGTAGAGATCTAATCAAGTTCACCAGTGTTTTAGCTGTATAAAATCTTTGTGAGAATAAAATATATAAGTTGAAATGCAAACAAGTAGAAAATAAATGTTTAAGCCTCAAATTAGTTCATAAACTAAAATTAATTTGTATAATATATAGAATTATATATATATAAATATATCTACATTTCTGATGTTCAAAAAAACTATTTTTAAGAAATTAATATCTTTATTTTGCATTAAATTGAAAAAAGTGACAGTAAAGAAGACTTATATTTCATATACATGCTGTTCTTTTTCACAAAAACATTAAGCAGCACATTATTAATTTTCAAAATTTATATTAATAAGAAATGTTTCCTGAGCACCAAATCAGCATATTAAAATGGTTTCTCAAGAATCATGTGACATTTGCAATCACATAAATAAATTTATAAATAAATTATATATATATATATATATATATATATATATATATATATATAAATCGTACTGACCCCAAAATTTTGGAACAAATTTTTTAGAACAAATCTGGTTATCTTGTAAAGTATATGTATATTTTAAAGATGCTTACATGTTTTTACTGGAAAGCGAGACCAAAACTGATTAAAATATTGATTAAAATATAGTAAAAGTTAGTTTTTTATATATATTAAAGAAAATAATTTTGATTTATAATATCTGTCATGATGTTTGTTATATTGGCCATAGTACTAATATATATTAGCAACCAAGATCTGTAAACTGTAACTACTAACAAAATTGTTTACCGTGAACTTGTGCCTGTCTGAAAGCTGCTCAGCACCTGCGGTCAGATATTGGCCAGAAAAGCAAGAATACTCCTGTCACTATCTCTTTATATCTCCCGTCACTTTCCTCCTTTTGTTGAGCTATACAGACTGCTTGTGCTTTTGATTATTGATGACAGAATCTGCTGTTAGTGATGGGCTTCATGGGTTATCTTTTCTTAGAGCGGTTTGGTTGACAGATAGTTGAATTCATCTCAGTCAGTCATCTGATCCTGACGTCTGTTAGCGAACCCACCACAGGAAATTAGAAGGACCTTTGAAGTGCGGTGTTTTCCATATTAGTAATAAATACCAGTCTACTGGGAGATGGAGAGAGAGGCCCTTGAGCAGTGAGGCACGGGACTTCTCCTCTTCCTCCTAAAGGTCTTAATCCTTTGCTGTGTTGACTGTTTTGTAACTCAGTGGGTCTCAACTGGTGGGTTGTGACCCAAAAATGGATTAGTTTTAGAAATGTTTTGACAAAGGGTAGGTATTTTTTTTAGCAATCAAGGAATTAATATTTTGACAGATTCAATACAAATGCAATTGCCAAATTATACATTTAAAACAATTTTTGCAAATAAATTACATTTCATAGTCTTTTTATTGGCAGTCTGGCAGCATAAATTCAATCCAATAATTGGATTGGAACTCCATATTAAACAACAATACTAAACAAAAATTTTTATTTAGAATGTAGGTAACATATTTAATTCATTAATATTTATAAAATATTACAAACTAAATAAAAGAAAAAGATTTGTGTCTTTAACTACAGTTCATGTTATATGAACAACCAGTCAGCAACAACACTGATTTATTTATGTGTGCTTGATTCATTAAACCGACTCATTAGAGTTAACCAATACATTGGTAACCTTACATATAAATAACCTGGCAATGCAAGTAAACTGTGTTTACAAGACTTAATTAACCCTTAAATTCATGAATGTTTCGCCAATCATTATTACATATTCGGGTCTTTAGCGACCCGGACCAATATATCCAGCACGGATGGATCTCTAACTTCTGTAATAGCAAAAAACTCTCTTGATATTTTAAGAACAATTACAGAAGCATATTTCGTTACCCTTTGAAACTTAAAAGGGTTCCATTTCGGCAGATGATTTTACCATCGCTGTCAATGTCAGAGCGCACTTCCACAGTACATTCAGCATCTGCCTCACATTCACAATCTCAGCCATATTCTCAAAACTACCGTTTTCAATGACTTCATATTCAATATTTTGATCACTGATAGCTTATTCACCACATCCAGTATCAAATGACTGTGACATTTATATTTCATTGCGTATATTAATTACTCTGCAGTAAAGCCATTCAAATCAGTTCAATTTTTGCTGATGATATTCGTTTGTTTTATGCCTGCGGCAATTATGAGTGAAACGTCACGTCATCATTGTGTATCAAACAGTGCCACCTTGAGGAAAAAAGATGCATTGCACATATTGAGTCATCAGATATGTAAATATAGTCGTGCAAGAAAAAATACTTACACATTTACATACTTCGGGTCTCTAGCGACCCTATACACTTTTTACAAAAAAGTAATCAGAAAACTGGCATTCTTTTATATTTTACTTTTTTCTTTCTTGTTATATTGTTTATAATTAATAGGATTGATAATTGAGGAATACTAAGAAAGTTGATATCTAACTTAAAAAAATTAAGGAGGGAGAGCGTAGAGAATGATGTCCCGGGTCGCTAAAGACCCGAGGTATGCATTTAAGGGTTAAAAAATCAGATTATTTGTGTATTCTACTCACTGTCTTATTAAGCATAATCTGTTTAAGAACGTACGTTTTGTTTCACTAAAAAGAATCAGCTCATAAAAGTCATTCGTTCAGCAATCAGACTACACTGGTCATGTTGTCTATTTTGGGCTATAGATTCATGCTGCTTTTATGTGCTCTCAGGTATTTCCTACTTCCCACTTCTGAAGCCGTAATTACAAGTTTGTCACGTTCAAGTGCTTTGTTGTCAGAAAGAATAGGAAACATAGACGACAGCAAGTTCATTCTTGCCTATTTTTTTTTGGGAAAGCCAAAACTGATATTTAGTCAATACCCATCAAATTTTGAAGTATAGCATCCCGTTTTCTGGCAACTATAGAAACATTACCCGCATTCACCGCTGACTACAAGAGAGGATATTTGTTACTTGTAGAATCTAGACAATCAGCTTGCTGATGATTCCATAATTTCGGTCAAATAATTGCTATTTTCATTGTGTAAAATAGATACAATATGTGTTTTACTTATCTGTAATGACAAGAGAAAGCAATATAGATGTTATGGGGAAAAAAAGGAAAAGGAAAAAAAAAACTTAACAGTCACTACAGCAATAATTCGCTCCTCCTCCGTGTTTTAGTTTACAGCTCAACTCAAAAACGAAGTATCAAAATTATGTCTCGAGTTTCCCAGTCATAAATACAAATTGAAAGGCCAGGAAGAGGCTAGGAAATTCATATTTATGATTATTCCGAGAGCGCTTTGAAGGCAGCATAATTCGCAATGGTTTCCTCCATATTGTACTGGTGTGACATTAAGTTTGACCAAGTAACATAACATAACTTTTCCTAAAGGTTTTGTATTGTGGTTACCTGTGTCATATTGTTTGCCGTCAGAGCATGTGGTTCTTGTCCTTTCCTTTCATTTCTGGTCTTCCTTTCCTTTCTTTGCTCATCCCTCCTTACAACCCTCAATCCCTCCTTTTTGCCACAGAGATGAGGAAGAGGAGGAGACGAATGAGGAGCTTCAGAAAACAGAGCTCTCTAGACAGGCATCCGAAAGGTATTTCAGCGGGATAGGATTTCAGGGTATAGAGTCTTAGAGCTAGAAACCAGATTGTAGATTCTTATCCGTGTTCTGATGCTATCTCTTTCCCTGACTTGACTAACATAAATGTTTCCCAACATATCATGGTGTTCACCATCATTTACTAGATCTTCTGCTGTTATTCTGTTGTTCGTAGTTGGATGCCATCCACAGTAGATGAAGCTTCTAGCTTGTGTTTGCCTTTAAAGTGCATGGTCAACTTCATTCCCAATGCGGCTGATACAGACAATGAGGAATACCTCCGGGACAGGTCTGGGGTTAAGGTTATCCGCAAGGCCCCAGTATCCTCCCCTCCTTTTACCCCAGATTTTGGCCCTCCGATATCACCCAGACTGTCTTCTTGGGCTTCAGTCAGGTCCTTGGGGGCCCTCTCGTCCCAGGGTTCCTCTGTCACCTCCTCAGCATCCACCTCCTCAAGCGAAGACCCCCTGTCCCCTGTCCTTCCTCTTCTCTCTTCCACCCTTCTTCCTACTTGCCCAGTAGATTTGGACGAGGTGTCTGTGGGCACTCCGCAGGGTCGAGACCCAGACAAGCACTGCAGGTAGTGCAGATAGATGCAGTAGATTCTCGCCACTCACAGAACAATTCCATGCTTGTGCAGGTGGGCTCTGTTCCAAATTAATAAGCTGCCTAAGTAGACAGCATAGTTAGGGATCATAGGCAATGATTCTGTGTTCCTGACACAAAAGATGTTGTGTTATCAATGTGATGAACTATGAAACTCTATTGGAATCAGGTGTTTGAAGTGTAGTTCACATGAGGAGTGCTACTTTTGGGGTGTGTGTGAGTGTGTAGAGTTGCTGCCTATGTAAAGTGTTTCAAGTCGAGTTCTATTAGGTTCCTGTCTTAAAAGAGAGACACCTATTTAGACAGTAAAGTTTGGAATAGAGCCATTTAAAGTTGCATGTCAAATTCAGAGAATGACTTTCACTCCCACATACTGTATGTCAAGCTATGAGATCCCTGAGAGATGAACTTAGAAAATCCATGTCTGATTTTATTGATTCAACTCTCACAAACACTATGACCACAGTATTTGTGGAACTTTCATCCTCTAGTAGGAAGGAAGTGTGGCATGGGATTCGCTTCATCTCTGGATCTCCTGTGAATGGCGAGGGTTTATTGTTTTGCCTGTTCCATCAAGCCCACCTCTGAAAAGAGCCAGACCCTCACCTAGTGGATCATCACCCTATCCCTTTATACCTGCTTCCAAGAGAACACTGTAAAACATCCTGTATCTTCCAAAAATTGCACCCTCATAAAAAGTGCTACGCTTGCTGTGTCTTAACTTATGGTCATGTACAATATGTGGCTTATTCTGTCTTATATGTCAAATCCTCAGACCAATAAAAGAAGAAATGGATACCAGTATGATCAGAGCCTGATAAATCATTATACACTATGGGCTTTATGTTGCTTACTTGATATTTGATGGAATGCAAAAAGACAGATCGTTTTATAAACAAAAGTCTTTTTTCCCTTGAACCAGCCACTGTAGTGCAAGACACTCCCTAAAGGATGCTAACTTTTACTGACATTTACAGCTCATCTGCCTTTAATTGGTGCATTGTACCACTACAGAGCCAAGAGAAGCCTGTAAATTAAGTCACATATAAAAGGGCAATTGTATTTCACCCTGGACAGTGCCTGTAGAGCCAACATTTCATGAGAATAAAGCTGAAAATGCTTTGCAATGTCATGTGCATGTTTGCTTGACATTAAGACTGTGGCAGCTTGAGGAACCCATCTGGATTATAAAGTGGATCAAAGACAGTTCTTTTTTTAGTCTGCTGACTCTATGCAAATGTGGACTCTTTAATATTTAAAAACCTAATTACACAGCAGTCGGAAGCTAACGGCACAGTACGCTATTAAAGTCATCATGAAATCGTCTCAGGTTACTTATGTAACCATGGTTCCCTGAGTAGGGAACGAGACACTGCGTCCTCTAGGGGGAATGCCTAGTCGTGACCCGTGTCTGAAGCATACATTGAAAAAACACCAACTCGTTGGCCGGCGACAGCCATGACGTCACTACCAAACATCCAGCTCTCAACGGAGAGGGGGCTCAACCTACAGCATGTTCCAATGGTGGAACAGCTAGCAGTTATTGAGCTGAGGGAGCAACACACCTAGTTCTCAGTCGAGAAGGGGGCTCGACCTACATCATGTTCCAATGCTGGAATGGCTAGCAGTAGTTTACCTTGGCTGAGGGAGCACAAACCCAGCTCTCAACGAGAGGGGGCTCGACCTGCAGCATGATTGTAAAATCAGAAGGGTAAGCATACTGCAAGCTAGCCAAACACTCAGCGCATCAGGGAGGCAGAGGAAGGGCCTAATTCACCTGATGCTGCTGGTTCCAGGTGCTCTGGAGAAACAGAGAACTCAAACTTCTCACGTGAGAGGAGAACTTCGAATTCAGAGGAATAACGTTGCTCATTCCAGGTAACACTTTGATAAAGGGGAGCACTGGTCAATACTACCACGAGGACAGCCCATGGAGCGAGGAATCCAACTCCTTAGAGAGGATTAATGCTCGAAAGAAAACACCATACTCACAATAACCCTCAATGGTGAGGGGAGCGATGCTTCCAGAGTATGTCGACAGAGACACACTAGTTGAGTGGAGCCCAAAGTACCGGGGTCTAACCAACTCCGAGAAAGGGAACGAGATCAAAAATGCGTAACCCTTACCATACA
>NW_015505215.1:940220-978953 GCF_001515645.1 Sinocyclocheilus grahami | reverse complement strand
CATAGAACCAACCAAACCTAATAGGTCCAGCATAGGAGACTATAATGCAGGAAATTTCCCACCTAACCTCGGTCAGGTGGAGAGATGGTGGTTACAGAGGAATTAGGAAGGTGAAGATAAGGGCAGATAAGAAATTAGTAGATACTGAGGTATCACTCTAATCCGGACAAAAGCGCTGACTCCCTGTCTGGATGACATCCCTTAGGTCTTTTACTTACCTTCCTTTGACCCGCGACTCTTCCTACCTCTACCCGCGGGCGGGGGAGGAGCGCGAGCCGCGACACTAGCCTTTCTGGGAAAACTAGGCAACTATTGATGACACAGCTAACTTAACTGCCACAGATTAAAAATGGCAAGCAAGGAGTCAAGATTTGTTTGGTTAGCATGGTCCAGTTTGAGGTGAAAATTACTTAAATTACTTATATTTCCCCTTCTGCTGTCCTTGCTGGCTATTTAACAAGATCTTTAGTTTTTTTTAATTAATAAACAGATACTGCTTTGATTCACTTTCTGTCACTTTACTTGTCTCTTGACTGCACTTGTCCCTTTGTCCTCTTCTTCTGTCCCAGCTGTCAGTCAGACTAATCTTTTATGTAATTATGTGTCGATTACTAACTTCTTTTCATGTTCTGTCTCTTCTGTGCAGTCTGTCAGATGTTAGATACTCAAACACATCATGTGGTTCATGTGGCAGGTAAGGGAACAAGTTGGAAACAAATTAAGTTTGTGAGCTTTGGTGCAGAGTTTAAATGCAAAAAAGGTCATGTGGGTTCAAGTCTGGCCTGTGTCATTTCCTAAGTTCTTCATCCCATCTTTTCTTGTTCATCTCTTGGTGTCTACATAAAAAAAAATGTTTTAAAGCATAAAAGCATATTTAACACATTTTAATACTAATATATTTTAAACATTTGTAATCAATTACAAGAACGAGTTAAAAATTAAATGAAGACAACTTTTATTTTATTTTATTTTATTTTATTTTATTTTATTTTATTTTATTTTATTTTATTTTATTTTATTTTATTTTATTTTATTTTATTTTATTTTATTTTATTTTATTTTATTTTATTTTATTTTATTTTATTTTATTTTATTTTATTTTATTTTATTTTATTTTATTTTATTTTATTTTATTTTATTTTATTTTATTTTATTTTATTTTATTTTATTTTATTTTATTTTATTTTATTTTATTTTATTTTATTTTATTTTATTTTATTTTATTTTATTTTATTTTATTTTATTTTATTTTATTTTATTTTATTTTATTTTATTTTATTTTATTTTATAAGCCAAAAACTATTCAGAACACTTGTACAGAAAGTGCGTTATCTCTTTATGTTTTTAGGTGCTGGAACACTTTGGAATTTCAAACAGTGTCTGTTTGTTTGATTCACTGGTATAAAGCCAGGATTCATTCCCAGCTCTGAGTTCTTACTCCGATAATATGTGTAATGAATCACAGCAGACTTAAACATAGAGGCAAGTGTAGGGAGCGAATGACAGCATGTCACTGACCTCTTTTAATGAAGATGTGGGAATGCACAGAGAAACAAACCCCTGCATGTCTTGAATCATATCTTCCAATACAAGGTCATTTCTCGTACATCTGCAATCAATGATCTGAACTGGCAAGCTGCTTTATTTGGAGAGAAGAGTTTATTTTGTCACTCACTCGGGTGAAAGCTGGATTTAGCAGAGCACCTGTGTGTGTCTGTGTGTCCTTGGCTGTTTGGGCAGTCGAATGAGGCTTCACATTGGCCTCTTCACAATGTATGTTGTGGTCCTGATGGAGGAAATACATGACATAATTTGGAATCAGAGCTTCACCCCCCCTTTGGCTGTGTGTACTAGCTGATGATAAGTGTGATAAATGAAGTGAATGGAAAAGATGGCCATTGGTTCTTTTGGATAAATCGACACTTTAGCTTTATGCTGTTAAGAGGAAACTTCAGGACAAAGAATCCTACAGATCAAATCGGTTATATGGTTGAACTTTGAATTAAATTCTCTTTTTTCCTTCCTTTAGCAATGGCTATGCAGGTACGTATCCTGGCAGGTCATCTGGGGTGTCCAGTGCCCCCTCCACACCCTACAACCGCTTCGGCCCCTCAGGAGGAACACCTGCAGACAGTAAGCCCGACAGGTGAGCCACTGTTCTTCTTTGATGTGTATATGGCTCTGTTCTGCACAGTAATCTTCAAATGTAACAGTTCTAAGGCTAAAATGGATATTATTATAAAAATAACATCAGAGAATATTCTAAACATATTTGAAAGCTGTTCTCTACTATGATTGGATAACTTCCTCATACCAGCATTACATTGTTGTTCATCAGGGCGATCTAAATACTAAATGAATCAAGTATGTTAAAACAGTATATTTAACTCTTCAAATGCCCGAGAATATAATTCTTGCTATATTGAATCATATATTGAGGTATTGTTGTCCTGAAATTCTGTTCCTCTTTGGTTTCTCTGGTCCTCCAGGTCTACTCTAGGTGGATTGTTAACCTCCTCCTACAGGCAGCACCAGGAGTCTCTAAATGCTGAACGTGAGCGGAGGCGCCTGGAGAGAGAGGAGAGACTTCAGCGCATTGAAAGAGAGGAGAGAAACCGTTTCAAGTTTGTGAACTTTCTCAGCATTTCATTTTGATGTAGTGTGTGTTTTCACCCAGGGCTACATTATTTCATGAATATGACAAAAACATCACTGCTTCCAACGTCATCGAGTATTTCTCATGTTGGAGATGGCCATGAGAAACATTTTGTCCAGCAGTCTAGAAAAGCAGCTGAGGCCTACGTCCAAATTTTATCAGAGATCTAGGAGTTTTCCCGACTGGACAAGTTATTGCTTCTTATTATGGTCTTTCAAAGGAAAACAGCTTTCAGACCAGACAGTGAATAATCATGGTGGGGTGCAGGAAGACAAATGCTTGTTCTCTCTGTATGCTTGTCAGCCCTGCCACATACCAAGTCTTTTAGTCAGCCTCTACTGTTGTGTAATAACAAATTTAAACACCAACTTGAATGGTTACTACTTGATTAACAATAAACATTATAACTCCAAATGTCTTTGGTAGACATATAAAAGGCATTCTTTTTCACTTTTTACATGTGTGCTCATGTTGATTTTCTTTATTGCAGTCGGGATTATGAGGACAAGAGAGAAGAGGTCAGACAAGCTCGAGAAGAAAGGTACATTCCAGAATGACTTTCACTTTTAGAGCGTAATATAATATAATATAATATAATATAATATTCAAAGATTTGGGGTTAGTAATATTTAACATTTTATGTTTTTTACTGTAAAAAAAACTGTGAAATGGTAAAATATTATTAGAATAAAAAAACTATTTTCTATTTTAATATATTTTAAAATGTCAATTTTTCTGCAGCCATTATTCCAGTCTGATCCTTCAGATATCATTCTAATATGCTGATTTCCTGCTCAAAAACATTTATTATTATTATCACAATTGAAAATGGTTGTGCTGCTTAATGTTTTTGTGGAAATTGTGGATACAGTTTTTTCAGTTTTTACATTTTTCAGGATGTTATGATAAATAGAAAGAATGCTTATGTTTCTGACACTGTAATAATGGACAGAAAATCTTTCTGCTTTCTTTATAATGAATTATATCATACACTTATTGCTCATACAGTATCACAGATTATTTTTTATCATATTGGATAAATTACTGCAGTCCAATGCAATTTTGTCATAAAGCTTTGAGCCGTGTTTAATATCAATTATCAGCACAATGATAATAATACACCTTGAAAACATTTATTAGACTGTGCAGCAGATGGGAAGCGTGTCGCCACGCGCTGCAGGTGAAATATGTTGCTTCAGGGCCCCGTTATGCCTGCAGTATATTAAGACTTTGAAAGACGGCAGGACAAGGTGTGTAATTGTCTTTAGACATGGGCTTTTTGCATTTACAGTAAATGTTAAAAACATGCATCCTGGCAAGTGGAACAGCTCAATGTCTTTGCATTTATTCAAGATCTTATCGAAAGTCACGGTCTTCCAATCTTTTTTTCTTCAATTTGATGTGAACCTTACAGTATAGTATAATGATGTTATGAAATTAAATGGTAAGCCAACTTCAGGTGATAAAAAGGAAATGTCGTATAGTTATGAAACATCTGGTTCTAGTTTTTTGTAAATGTTTTATATTAGAACTGGGGCATATTTTTTGAGTTGATAAGTTAGGAGGGGAGCAAACAGCATCTGGCTTGACACCTGTTAAGGGAGAGTTATAGGTTACATAATGGGAGGATTTGGTGTGGAAGAATTTGGAAGTAAAGTTTGTTTATGTACAAAGCTAGAAATCAATATCCTCTTGCATGCTGAATGCACTGAAATTGTCTCTGTTTTATTTATCAGTCCACAAGCTGTTTCAGGCCTTCAACGCTCAGAATAGCAAACATTGTGATTTGTATTTAAAGCAACCTATAGTACATTAGTACAAGTACAATTCCCCTGGAGCAAATATGAATCATTAAATTATTAAAATCATTATAAAAATCTAGTTTAAAACACACATGCCATAGAAATTTAATCTTTGATTTCACCTTGAATACATGTGAGTATCTTAATCACGACTTTCAAAAAAGCTTTTAGAAATTAAGTATTAATTCATAAATATAATTAAGTTTTAGGGCAGTGAAACCACATGACATTTTACAACTTTTTTTTTTTTTTGCTGGACCATAATATTTTTCAAAAATTAATAAGCAGCCAGTAAAGCTGTTTTGTTAAAATTATTTTTGTAATTATTTTTAATAAGAATTGTTTTTTTTTGTTTTTTTATGATATCAGGACAGTTGTATCACCTAATATATGTGTATATATATATATATATGTATATATATATGTGTGTGTGTGTATTTTTTTTTAATCAAAATTAATTTTTATTCAGAATTGAAAAACTTACTCATCATAGAAGAGGTTTATTCAAATAAGATTATGGATAAGTTAAATTTTTACAATTAGTAAAACATTAAGTTACATATCCTTTTTGAATTCGGACATGAAAATGAGCATTGTGTAATTGCCCTCATACATAATGTTTTTAGTGACATTTATTGTTTTATGTGATGTGTACAGATATAAGCAATTGGAGCGGCTGGCAGCAGAGGAAAACAAAAGGGAACAACCAAGATCGACAACACGGGGGCGAACAGAAATCACCCTCAGCCTGAGTTCACGAACCTCCAGCAGCTCATTGTCTCGTTCTGCCACCCCTTTGACTGCAGAGGCTCAAGAGGATAAACGCTCGGTTCCACATCCAACACGAGGTGAGATTCCTCTATGTGTACAGTAATATAGTGTGGCATTTCTGGAAAAAACTCTGGTCCTTATTTTTCCCCCAAAATGTGTAATCGAGCGGTTATACCACACACATTTTTTGTAAAGAAAACTATGTAAAGCCACTGGGGCAGTCAGCCATTAGGAAAAACTACATTTATTTGAGGTTTATTGACCTCAAATATTAACCACAATTTCAGAAATTGGGTCAGTGGTCATCCACATCTGAATCTGAGTGGCTGGAGTTGGTATGAACAGGCTGAACGACTGGAGCCTGGTCAATCATTCAGTCTCACTGTGGAGTTTCCGACTGGCTTAAGACTCACACATTCACATGAGAATTGCACGGCTGGGTACCCAATGTTTCAACCTTTTAATTTTAGTCGCATTTTAGTCTTAGTTTTAGTTTTTCCATGTACATTCCCATTCATCTCAATGGCAGCTCTTAGGAAGTGTACAATTTGAATTGTGTAAAGGGAAAAGTCATTTTCATGTTTTTAAAGTAATAGTAACCCAAAAATGAAATTGGCATAATTTACTTATTCTCATATAATTCCAAACCCATGTCAATTACGATCTTCTGTAGAACACAAAAAATGATTTTTGAAAAATGTTTTAGCTGTTCTCCATAACAACATTAGACACTATTGACTTTTATTGAGTGGACAAAAAAAAAAAAAGCTCATAGAAGTCATACAGATTTGTAGTGACATAAGGATCAGTAAATGATGACAGAATTTTCATTTTTGGTGAACTATACCTTTAAAAACTGTCCAAAAAAGAATTGGCCACTAGCAAAAATGTATATAATTCAATGAAATACGTGTGATATGGCTGATATAGCAATTAAAATGTTTTAATAAAATTAGGGAGTAAATTTAAAAGTAAAGTAGTTATTTTCCATGGAGATTTGGGGTGGTTAAAAACACTGGTTTGTAACTGTAACAGTTATGGACGTCTGTGATTTGTTTCAGTTTCTGTTCTCCTGCCCTGTTTAGTTCTGTTTCTATGGATTTTTATTAATTGCAGCTTTCCCTCGTTAATTAGCCCCATTATATATACTCCCTGTTTAGTTCAGTCCAAAGCCGGTTATTTGCTTTACATTTGTGTTGTGCTACACACCTGCTCCTCGAATTTCTACTGTTTATTTCTTGTGGATTTATCATTAAAGAACTTTTGTAGAATATTCTCCATTGTGCGCTCTTTACAGCACCAGCACTTAACAGTAACCAATAGGTTAAATATTTAAACCATACAGTCCATGAACTTTGAGCAAGAGACTTAAACCCTATATTGCTCCATGAACAACAACAAAACAATGCGGCGGTGTGACTGAATATTTTCTAGAATAACAGGGTGATATTTGATCATAGTACAAAATCAGAAAGAAAGAAAGACATCCATCAGCCGTGACATGATAATTGAGTGGAGAGGCTTGAGGTTGTCCATTCAGTGAGGCCCTGGTTATATCATATTCATGTGGTTTCTGAAGGCCAGAGTATTGGTCACACACTGGTCAGTGAATGAAAGCATGACCAGCCATGTGTAAAAGGATAGCAGTGTGGATCAGACTGTGGTTTCAGAGGTCTGAGCTCCTCCAAGACTATAAATTGAAAATATGGCACAGATCAACTGGTAAAATAAGACAAAAATACCTATTAATAATAGTTTTGTGTGTGTGTGTGTGTGTGTGTGTGTGTGTGTGTGTGGAATATACAGTGGGTATAGAAAAGAATCACCCCCTTTAAAACAATCTTATTTTGTTCCTTTGCAGTCTGAAATGAAGACAGACACAGTTTTTTTGTTTTATCCATCTGTATTTACTCAGTACAATTTATAACATCCAAGTTAAAGATATAACACCATCATGTCAGAAAAAAAAACAGACTTGTAAACTCAATCTGGTGTAGCTAATCACCTTCTCAATGGCACACAAAGCCATTTGACTTTCAACTGTGATCTGCTGTGGTCATTTTGATTAGCTCAAAAAGGCCTTATCAATGCCTAGAAGCACAGTGAAGTTTATTATTAAGAAGTGGAAGGTATTTGGTACAACACAGAGCCTCCCTGGATCAGGATGTCAGGATACTGGTCAGAGAGGCTGCCAAGAGGCCTACAGCAACTCTGAAGCAGTTGCAGAAATGTATGACAAAGAGTGGTCATTGTACGCATGTGACAACAATATCACAAATTCTCCACAAATGTGGCTTGTGTGGTAGGGTTGCAAGAAAAAAGCCACTCCTCAAGAAAGGCCACATGCAGTTACGACTGAGCTTTGCCAAAACGCACCTTGAAGATTCTGAGGCAGATAAGACTAAAATTATATTATTTGGCCTCAACACCAAACGATATGTCTAGCGGAAATCCAATACCATCTAAATAATACCATTCCTACAGTAAAGCATGGAGCTGGTAATATCCTGTTATGGGGGTGTTTCTCTGCAGCAGGGACTGGAGCACTTTTCAGGATAGAAGGAGAAATGGATGGGGGAAAATACCCTCGAATTCTTCAGGAAAATCTGCTGCCCTCTGCCAGAAAGTTGTCAATGGGAAGAAGGTTTACTTTCCAACATGACAATGGACAAAGCACACAGCAAAACTGAGCATACAGTGGTTGAAGGAGAAAAAGGTGAATGTTCTTGCATGGCCTAGTCAGAGCCCAGACATAACCCCCATTGAAAATCTATGGAATGACTTGAAGGCTGCAGTTCACAAATGTTCACCATCAAATTTAACTGAACTTGAGCAGTTCTGCAAAGAAGAGTGGGCAAATGTTGCAAAGTCTAGATGTGCAAAGTTAGTAGAGACAGAGACAGATCCCAACAGACTAAAGGCTGTAATTAAACAAAATACTGACACAAGGGGGTGATACTCAGTGATTCTGTTTTTTTATTTATTTTAATTTTTTTTCCCTGACATGTTGGTGTTATATCTTTCACTTGGCTGTTATAAGTTGCACTGAGTAAATACAGCTGGATAAAACAAAAAACTGTGTCCGTCTTCATTTCAGACTGCAAAGCAACAAATTGTGATTATTTTAAAGGGGGTGATTCTTTTCTATACCCACTGTATTTACATAATTAAAGTGTAACATATTGTATACTATATATACTCTCTATACTATATCCGTATTATTTTTCCATAATGACATTTACTGTTAACAGCTCTCAGTCATTCAGCTTTTGTATTTTGCCTTTGAATTCAAACAAGCATTTGATGATAAGGTTGTGTGGAATTTTGTTTTGTTATTCCCCATGCTCCTGCAGAATCACATTTCCTGTATTTATTTGCATTTCTAAATGTGGAGGAGTAGATGTGGTAATTTTATGTGGGTTACCGTAACACAGACACTGGGAGAGGGGGATGTGTAGACTGCACGTGAGGGATGAGGGGTGTGTGCATTGTATGCATGCAACGTTTCTGCACTGCATCACTTCCTTAATCAGACTTTTGATCTTGTTTTCCAGTAAAAATATCTAAGCATCTTTGAAACTATATAAATTTACTCGGGACAGATAAACTCATGACTCAGTTGAACTCTTGTAGTGTCAAAAAGTGAAAAGACTTTTTAGTTTTATTAATGGCGCCATCTTGGATATAACTTTGGTCACTTTCACTGTGGTTACTGGTAAGGGATACATGCTTGACTCCTGTTGCACATTCATACAGATTTTTAAAAATTATTTCTAAATCATTTTAAAAGTCACACGCTGATGTTTAGGAAGACAGCAGTCTTGCTTGTGTGAAATTACACATATATTTATGACTCATCCTGCACTACATTGATTTTTGTCCAATCAGATGCTTTCTAGAACAAGAATGCCCCTCCCACTAATAACACTTCACAAGCAAGTAAGCTCATGGCTTTAACATGACTAACACCTATTGGCAATTTAAATATGCAGATGAACCTCCTATATGCCACATCACAAACTTCCTGTTTCAATAGGAAATATGTCAACACAGAACCGAAAACTGCAGTTTCATGTGGTCTTTATATCAAGACATGGTTAGTATAACTTGTAAGGCCTTTGGTATCATGAGAGTTTAGCATTTTTATTTGATAGAAGATTCATTGTCACAAGTTTATTTTAAAATGGCATTGTTGGTTGAAGGAGAAAAAGGTGAATGTTCTTGCATGGCCTAGTCAGAGCCCAGACATAACCCCCATTGAAAATCTATGGAATGACTTGAAGGCTGCAGTTCACAAATGTTCACCATCAAATTTAACTGAACTTGAGCAGTTCTGCAAAGAAGAGTGGGCAAATGTTGCAAAGTCTAGATGTGCAAAGTTAGTAGAGACAGAGACAGATCCCAACAGACTAAAGGCTGTAATTAAACAAAATACTGACACAAGGGGGTGATACTCAGTGATTCTGTTTTTTTATTTATTTTAATTTTTTTTCCCTGACATGTTGGTGTTATATCTTTCACTTGGCTGTTATAAGTTGCACTGAGTAAATACAGCTGGATAAAACAAAAAACTGTGTCCGTCTTCATTTCAGACTGCAAAGCAACAAATTGTGATTATTTTAAAGGGGGTGATTCTTTTCTATACCCACTGTATTTACATAATTAAAGTGTAACATATTGTATACTATATATACTCTCTATACTATATCCGTATTATTTTTCCATAATGACATTTACTGTTAACAGCTCTCAGTCATTCAGCTTTTGTATTTTGCCTTTGAATTCAAACAAGCATTTGATGATAAGGTTGTGTGGAATTTTGTTTTGTTATTCCCCATGCTCCTGCAGAATCACATTTCCTGTATTTATTTGCATTTCTAAATGTGGAGGAGTAGATGTGGTAATTTTATGTGGGTTACCGTAACACAGACACTGGGAGAGGGGGATGTGTAGACTGCACGTGAGGGATGAGGGGTGTGTGCATTGTATGCATGCAACGTTTCTGCACTGCATCACTTCCTTAATCAGACTTTTGATCTTGTTTTCCAGTAAAAATATCTAAGCATCTTTGAAACTATATAAATTTACTCGGGACAGATAAACTCATGACTCAGTTGAACTCTTGTAGTGTCAAAAAGTGAAAAGACTTTTTAGTTTTATTAATGGCGCCATCTTGGATATAACTTTGGTCACTTTCACTGTGGTTACTGGTAAGGGATACATGCTTGACTCCTGTTGCACATTCATACAGATTTTTAAAAATTATTTCTAAATCATTTTAAAAGTCACACGCTGATGTTTAGGAAGACAGCAGTCTTGCTTGTGTGAAATTACACATATATTTATGACTCATCCTGCACTACATTGATTTTTGTCCAATCAGATGCTTTCTAGAACAAGAATGCCCCTCCCACTAATAACACTTCACAAGCAAGTAAGCTCATGGCTTTAACATGACTAACACCTATTGGCAATTTAAATATGCAGATGAACCTCCTATATGCCACATCACAAACTTCCTGTTTCAATAGGAAATATGTCAACACAGAACCGAAAACTGCAGTTTCATGTGGTCTTTATATCAAGACATGGTTAGTATAACTTGTAAGGCCTTTGGTATCATGAGAGTTTAGCATTTTTATTTGATAGAAGATTCATTGTCACAAGTTTATTTTAAAATGGCATTGTTTCATCATTAGTTCCATGGAAGTTGGGCTTCTTATCTGGAATGGGTACCAAGCCAATCTTTTTTCCCCCTCAGGAACTGAGTCTGAGGCAAGCCGTCCGGTGCAGGCTGCAGTTGTGTGGCCTCCCTCAGAGCCTCCCTCTGTCTCAGTGTCTGCGCCGGTCTCACCCTCCAAACCAGAGGAGGAGCAGAAACCAGTGGAAATGTCAGACATCACGCTCTCTCTGTCTCCAACAAACTCTGAGCTAGAGAGACCTGAGACAGAGGAGAAAGCGGAGGATGCTGACGCCGAAGAGTGTGAGGAAATGGTGTTGAGTGGAATGGAAGATGAAAAGAAAGAAAAGCCAGAAGGAAAATTTGAGGAAGATACTAATGGAATGGGTACAGAGGAGTGTGTGAGAGAGCAGATGTTAGAGAGGGATGTAGAGGAGAGTGCCATCCTGAGTGAGAAGGAAAGGCAGAATGAGGAGCTAAATGAGAAAGATAACTGCTCTGCCTCCAGCATCTCCTCAGCCAGCAGCACTCTGGAGAGAGAAGAACGAGAGGAGAAACACGTCAGTGACAGTGACTCAGGTGAGAACAACACATACACAAGTCGAATTCTGTGAATGAGTGCAACACAGAGGGTCTGACATTCACCACAAGATCCATATTAAAGGGGTCCTATTATGCTCTTTTACAAAGTCTTGATTTTGTTTTGGGGGTGTACTAGAACCGGCTCTCATACTAGGTTGTTCGAAAAACACATTATTTTTCACATATTTTACATTATTACAACACCTCTCTCCCCAGTCTGGCATGAACAGCTCGAATAGTTCCTGTATCAAATGAATGCCCGCCTTCTGAAAGACGAAATGTGCTGAGATTGGTTAGTTGGGCCAATGTGTGTTGTGATTGGTAGCACTCGGCGCCTGGTTGGGAAATGTCACGCCCCTTACCATAGCCACCTGCCAGCTTCAGTGTAAATATTGCGTCAATATCAAATCAATTTGAGCACGATTTAAACCCGGATGATTGTAACCACTCTAAGTTCATCTGCCTTGGGGAAACTAGCATGTCTCTGACATAGTGATAACACTCGTTGCCTTCTCTAGTGAAGCTCAACAAGGTCTCGTCCCATTCGTCAGTATTTGTGATATCACAAATCCCGGAAAATATGCGTTGTAGTCCAAACGAGTCATTCATTGTAGTTTTTGAAAAGTGATTTCTGTTAAATAAAATATCTCCTTTTGAAGTGGACTTTGAGCTTTGTAACTTTGCAGATCTTTTTTATGCTCAAACAGCAACATTACAGATTAACTAAAGTTGAAAAAAAGTGAAAAAGCATAATAGGACCCCTTTAAACATTTCTCTCCTGCCAAGCATTTCTTATCCACCATGAAACTTTATTTTACATTATTATTATTATTACTATTATTATTGTTATTATTATTTGGCCCCCCGACCAAATATTGTTTTAGTTTTCTACTAACCCTAACCTAACAGTCTACTAATACTCTAATGAGAGGTGGCTAACAAGTAGTTGCATATTAATCAGAGTTAGTTGATGTCTACTCCTCTATCTAAAACTGCACCTGTCATAAAATGCAGACCAATAGTGACTTTGTTCCTCACATTTTTGATTTAGTGGTTGATATTTTGTGAGGATTATTTCACATATGTGGAAAATTGAGTTTTGGGGGAAAATCATCCTAGATAAACCTGTGATGGTAAAAACAATGTTGTAAAAGTTAGAAGAGTCGCAGATGGTTTATTTAGTACACACGTGTCTTTTATTTGAAGCATGCACATCACTTGCATCAGCAAGAATCAGACAGACAGAGTTATTAGAATTTGATTTAAATTATGTATTATGTTGCAGTTCAAAATAAATTTACCAGCCAGCTGGCATTTTTACTCACATTGGTTTGCCAAGCATCAAATGATATATTTTTTTTAAATAATAATTTAATAATTTAAATAATGCAAACAACAGTTTCATGGTCAGAAATAAATATTTATGGCTAGTTTCGTTCCCAGTTTAAGGTTATTTTCCCAGTTTATCCACCATTGGCGGATAGAATGAAACAAAATATAGTGTCCCAGTTTACCCGCCACTGGCAGGTGTGACAAAAAGTTTTGGACTGTTGCTGTACATTTTCATTAAAGGGATTTTTTTTTCAGTGGTGAAAATTAATTCAAGTTTCAGCATTTCTGTTTTCCATTTATCAGTGCCAGGTTACGACATAAAAATAGACATGTTTTGTGAAGATGCACTCTTAAAATCATACATATTGTTGAAACTTGCTCTGAATTTGTTCTCTTAGGCAAGTGGGGAGACTGTATGAATACAGTGGATGTGAAGGATCAGTGTAACAAAGTTCTTAACAGCAAACGCTTCATGCTGGACATGCTTTATGCTCAAAACAAGAAGGGAGAGGAAGATGAGAAAGAAAAGGAGAATGAGAATGAGAAAGGGTGTTCAAGTCAGGACTCCTCTGTGACCAGCCTCACTAGTCGCATCTCCACTCTGGAGGTGCGTCGGCAAGCTTGCGAGGACAACATGAAGAAATTGGAAGTGGATAACCAGGGTAGCGTACGGGCTGTGGCCGAGAAATTTGGAGATTTGGTTAAAGGACTGGTATCGCCTCATGAGGTGGAGCATTCTGGGAAGGAAAAGCAGCAATCACAGGAAAAACCTCTGCCGGCTCCTTCACCAACACCCCCTAAAAAGGAGTCAGACCACATATGGGACCAGCTGATGGCCACGCCACGGGAGCTACGCATCAAAGAGCTGGACTTCACGGACTTGGGAGAGGAGGATGATGTGGACATTTTGGATGTCGGTAACGTGATCGGGTCAAGTGACCTCACGCCACCTCCTCCCCCGCCTCCCTTCTTGCCCAGCCTTCCGCCCCCGCCACCTTTATTTGGATGCCCTCCACCTCCCCCTATCCCTGGCATGATGATGCCCCCTCCACCACCTTTTTTGGCTTCAGTACCTCCCCTACATCTCAGATCTCCTCAACTTAGTCGAGGACAACCCCCGCTTTTCCAGAAGAAGAAGAAGACCATCCGGTTGTTTTGGAATGAGGTCAGACCTATAGACTGGCAGTACAGCAATCACAAGAGATGCAGGGAGTCACTGTGGTTCAAACTTGATCCAGTCAAACTGGACACAGCCAAGTTGGAAAACCTCTTTGAGACGAAGTCCAAGGAGCTGCCAGTTACAAAGGTACTGTTAAATGACCTCTTTTCGGTGTGGAAAAACTTGGATTCATTATTTATTGGAAAAACCCTATCCCTGGCATGATGATGCCCCCTCCACCACCTTTTTTGGCTTCAGTACCTCCCCTACATCTCAGATCTCCTCAACTTAGTCGAGGAGAACCCCCGCTTTTCCAGAAGAAGAAGAAGACCATCCGGTTGTTTTGGAATGAGGTCAGACCTATAGACTGGCAGTACAGCAACCACAAGAGATGCAGGGAGTCACTGTGGTTCAAACTTGATCCAGTCAAACTGGACACAGCCAAGTTGGAAAACCTCTTTGAGACGAAGTCCAAGGAGCTGCCAGTTACAAAGGTACTGTTAAATGACCTCTTTTCGGTGTGGAAAAACTTGGATTCATTATTTATTGGAAAAACTATTGTATCAACTTAACAATGAAAGTTGTTTTGTTCTTACATTGAACATAATATTACAAGTTTTATGAACTTAAAAATAAAATGGTTCAATGGTTCAATAAGCTTGCATTTTCAGTTAACCTGAGCATTTATAATACATTAAAGTATGTAGAATTGACTTAGTTTATCTAACTTGTGTATCATTTCATTGAGAAAACTGAAAAGGGTATAAAGTAAATTTTTTAGCACCAAAGCAAGTTTTATATACTCACTAAAATGGAAGAGACGTCACAAAAGAGAACACTAATCACCCTAATGGTAACTTTACAACAAAATATGACCAAAAACACTACATGAAGCTATTCATTCTAAATAACAAATATTTATTTTATAAAAAAAAACAATTTGACCAAAAACTAATTACTCAAGTGGATCATTAGTGGTCAAACTGAGCTTGCTCAATAGCCTGTTAGTAGGTCCCTCACCACCAAATTTGATATTGTTTGATACATTCTTGCCGTTTAATATTTTAAATTACTTAAACTAATTGACCTAAAATGTACTATATTTAATTTATTTTATGTAATGTCGACTTTTTCTACATTTGATAGTTCAGTCAACTTTTAAAATAGAGTTTGTTTGGTTGTTGTTGGATTTTTTTGTTGTTGTTTTTTACAGTACAACAGCCTAGTATCAAGATGGCAACAAAAAAAATATTTGTATTGCTCTACTTTGGTTTTACCTGGCTTTTATCAGCACATGTGAACACAAACTATAGCTGCTGGGAAGTTATTTTTGATCTTTTCTGGGCCTTTCTTCTGTAACACACAGTATGAATTTCACAGCTCTTTCTTATGACATGATCGCACATGTTTAAAAAAGAGCTGCAGAATGTCAGTCAGAATGGTAATAGGTTGGTTGATTGGCTATGATGGATTCCATGTATTACCTAAAAGCTTAATCAAGGTGCTTTCTGGGTTCCATAAATCCTGCTGCCACTCAAAACAAAGTCAAGTCACAAGTCAGAGCTTGACTGAAACATTCTAACCCAATCAATAAAGCCTGTTACGAGGATCTCGAAGTTTGAATGTGTGCTATACTCTGAAACATTAACTGCACCGTCATTCCAGGCTGTATACCAGAGTTCATTTTATTCTTTCATGTAAATTATTTTTCATGTACAGAGATACATCTTGATAGAATGAACACTGATATTCACCATCACAGGTTTTAAGTGTTGAAGATGAATTGAGATTGAATTTATTTATCATATTATTTGGCTTGTTCGCTATTAAGATGGTGTCTCAGAAATGTGGCCTGCATGGGGTTTCCTCTCCTCTCTGCTCTGAGCAAGCTTTTCCAGCTGTTTTTCATTTTCGACCCATTCTCCCTCCCTTTTTCCCCAGAGCCCCTCCTCTCCCCCTGTTTGGCAGCAGACAGAGTACCATCATGGCTCTACTCCTCCAGAAATATTCTCCATCAAAGTCCCAAAATAGCTCTCAGGTGCTTGCGTGCCTTTTCAGCAGAGTAAAGATTAAACGTATCCCAGCTTTGTGTTCATTTCTCAGGAAGCCAGTTTTGGGGTAATTATCCACATTAAAGAAATGCCTTTCCTACTCAGTTCAGTGGCCAGCGTGAGAGTAAGAACAGGCTGAAGGATCCTTATTTCATATTAGGTGTGGGAGAATAGATGTGTATTATGATACGTCTTTTTCAAGATTCTTTGGATAAAAAAGATATATTTGAAACAGAATTTTTTTTGTAACGCTGTAAAAGTCTTTGTCACCTTTGATCAATTGAATGCATCCTTTTTGAAAATGTTGAAGCCAATTTTCAAATAGGCACTATCTTTATTAATAAACCCCATATTTGAAGTTTAAACAACTAAATTCTTGCCTAAAAAACTACATTCCGTGACACAACAGCAATAGTTTTGTAAAATTTTGTCAACGAGAACATAAACTTTTATTAAATGGCATTTCTAAACAGTTTTGTCTACTTGTGGAATGTGTGATGGTATTAATGTATTGTGAGATAATATTATTTAGTGCATAAAATGTTAACATGAAATTAGGACTCTTAACATTTCAAAAGTCAAACGTTTTTAAATGGTGCATTTTTACCATAAAATGTAATCCCTCAAAACATATGTATTTGAGATCTGGTATAAAAATGACAAAAATATCAAGATTTTCTTGTGATGCATGTGTGTGAACTGTTTGACCTTTTTAGAATACAAATTAAACTAGTGAGAGTATATAAGCGTGTTTAAAAAATCCACAGGGCAGAAAAACCCATAGTCATAGAAACTGTTTATTTATTTTTTTTAATCTACTGAAGCTAACCAGCCAAGCTTGATGTCTTGACCCCTCAAAGTACAGTCATTATGAATAACTCTGATTATCTGTTTATATATCTGATTTCAGAAAACAGCAACAGATGGGAAGCGTCAGGAGATCATCGTTCTGGATTCCAAAAGAAGTAACGCCATCAACATTGGCCTGACGGTCTTGCCGCCTCCTCGCACAATCAAAACAGCCATCCTCAACTTTGATGAGTATGCCTTGAGCAAAGAGGGCATAGAGGTAATGCTGCACCAGTTTAAAATCGCATTCCGTTTTGCAAATTATGCCAAATCAGCCACAAGTAATGAAGCAAATTTGACATGATGAAATTATTAAGAAAAGCTACAATTAAACTCAATACATACGTTTCAGTCATAAAACTAGTACAATGCATGGTTACCCGTTACAGGTTACCATGCAGAAAACACATCTGTACTTAATACTAACCTTGTTTTGAGTCCACGTGAGTCACATATTCCTTGAACCCCTCTACAGTTCGCTTTCACTCTCTCTTTCGCTCTCTCTTTCTTTTTCTTTTTCTCGTTCTCTTTCTCTCTCTTGTTACATCAATCATTCAGGCATTTATGATCATCCCCAGACTGCTACATTAAAACATATTTTTACCAAAATACATGGCTCTCTACAACTGTACTGTAGTCGAGTTGGCAAATCGAAAGCATCGAGTCAAAGCTTGTGTCCAAAATAACTCAACCTCTTTGCCCTGAAAGCATACATTTACTTTGGATTTCCACAAAACCAATAGATTTTACCCTTAAAACTAATGTTTAGCAAGTTGGTTTGGCCGGCGACTCTGCATATTATGTGGATTTCCTGCAAAACTGAAGCATTTTTGCCAGCAGTCATATAATCCATCTCAGAGATTAACGGTTAGCAAAATGCTTCATTTAGGCTGTTACAGCCCATGATACAGATCTGAGGTAAATGTCTCAATATCAACATGTGAATAATGGAGCTCCCATTTTCTCATAAAATCTGTCATTTTTTCGTCATGGAAAAAATGGATTAGAGTGTTTCTCTCCACCCTTTATGTCTCTGCAGAGAGTGTTATGTTTTCACTGACAACCGCAATTTATGCTTCTCAAGATTTTATCAAAAATGTTGTTCTGGTCAGGAGAAATTACCTTTTTTATTCAATTATTCAGTTATGCAACAGCAGGATATGCCCATAGCAGATGAAATAGCAGTGAAATAGTCATCATTTCCCACATTTTTGAGTAATGCAGTGTCTTCCCAGGTGTTGTTGTTCATCAACGCTCAGATGATTGATGGAGCAAATGCCTTTCTAGGGGTGAATCCCCATATACAATGATTTCTGACAGTGATACTAACACTCCCTGCTGGGTCTTGTGCTCTTTCGTAGAAAATCCTAACAATGATTCCTACGGAGGAGGAGACGCAGAAGATTCAGGAGGCCCAGCTGGCGAACCCTGACACTCCGCTAGGCAGCGCAGAGCAGTTCCTCCTCATTCTGTCCTCCATCAGCGAGCTGTCCGCCCGCTTGCAGCTTTGGGCCTTTAAGATGGACTATGACGCTTTAGAGAAGGTCGGCCTCATGTTCTGTTACTCCACTCATACAAATTAAATGACATCATGGTGGTTTGGGGTCAATTGTTTTTGACCTCTACTTTACTAAACTGTCAGCAGGGGCTTTAACTAGTGGGTTGTGGCCCAAAATTGGGTCCGGTCTGATAGGGTAATGGATAGCAGGGAAAAATCTATGCTAAATGTAACCAATAAAGTGCAAATAACTATATAATCATGTAAAATGTGGATACAGTTGAATACATATACAGTTTACTTGACATGTACTCACCTTCAAAAACCATGAACCAAACACACACAAGGTAAATGAGAATACAATTTTTTTTTCTGTAATAGTTAAATGGTGTAATAAATTATTGGCAAAGAACATGAAATTAAAGAAATTTAAAAGAACATTTACAAATAAAAAAAAAGTATAAAAACAAGTTGGTTGAGGTTATTTATGGTAATATTATTACATCTGCATTAATGTATAATGTATTCACAGAACCATTCAAAAGTTTAGTTTTTTTTTTAAATCAAAAAATACAATAAAAACTATAGTAATATGCTCATTTTTATATGCTGAAATTATTTTAACATTTTATTTTTTGTAAATGTAATTTATTCCTGATGGCAAAGCTGAATTTTCAGTGTCACATGATCCTTCAGAAATCATTCTAATATACTGATTTGCTGCTCAAGAAACATTTCTTATTATTTTAAATGTTGAAAATAGTTATGCTGCTTAATATTTTTCTGGAAACCATGACACTTTTATTTCAGGATTATTTGATGAATAACAGCAAAAGAACAGCATTTACTGTGAGCATTTCGCTAGTGAGCGACGCCTCGTGGTACCATCACAGAGAGGCTCAAAATCACTTTCCAGAACATTCTCGTTCACCGTTCCTGGCTGGTGGAACGATCTTCCCACCCCTATCTGGAATGCTGAATCCCTGACAATTTTCAAGCGACTTCATCTTCACCTTAAATAAAAAAAAAAAAACTGTCTTTCTCTTTATTTATTCCTTCCCATTCTAGCTTGTACTTATTTGAACAATGCCTAAAACTTGGTATTACAAGCACTTACTGTGTCTGTTTGCCTCTTTAAGAAGAATCGCTTTATGTATTCCCCAATTGTAAGTCGCTATGGATAAAAGCGTCTGCAAAATGACTAAATGTAAATGTAATTTGAAATATAATTTTTTTTGACATTATAAATGTCTTTACTGTCACTTTTAACCAATTAAATATGTCCTTGCTAAATAAAAATACTAATTTCTTTCAAAAAAGTCTTGCTGATCCATACATTTTAAACAATATTGAATTAAATTGACATAAATCTGTATAAATATATCAGCATTAATATGTAAACGTAAATTTCAATGTTGTGGTTGTTGTTGTTAGAACAATTTTAGGACTTTTTGAGTTTCTCTATTATGATGAACAATTTTTGTACTGTGTTCAGACAGTAGTTTTAGATCTAGAACCAAAACCACCGGTCTACAAAATTCTTTCCTAGAGGCTATTTATTTTTAACCCAGTCTTTTTTTCTCTCTCTCTCTCTCAGGAAGTAGCAGAGCCACTACAGGACCTGAAGGAGGGCATGGACCAATTAGAAAAGAATAAGACCCTGTGCTACATCCTTTCAACTCTGCTAGCTATTGGCAACTTTCTCAATGGAACCAATGTAAGTGCCAGCGAATTCTACAGCTCTTCTTTCATCCCCTAATCTCTCCATCTCCATCTGTATTTCTTTCTGTCTGTCTGCCGTATTCGCTTAGATCTTAATAACATTAAAAAGGCTGATGGAGATAAACCTGATAAGGTGGTGAGTTTGGCATGACATTTCTTTTGTTACTGTAAACCATTGAGCGTGGGCAGCAGAACAAAGCCAGCGAGAGTCATGTCACGTCCGTGGGGATTTCTCCATTCCCAGCTCTGTCGTGCCTCACAGACTTGCAGACAGGATTGAGATTCTGTTAATCATATGTCAATGAAGCATTGATCAGAATCATCATGGGAGCTGCACACAGATTCTGCGCATGTTCAAAGCACTTTTATCTTAATGCAACTGATGCTAATCAACTAAACTACATCATAATCATGTCAAAATGAGGCCTTTTTTTAGAAAATGATTTGATGATGGACCAGATCCAGAGTGACTAATGCTCTCAAGGTGCATGTGATTTTCCACATCAGAGCTCATTTCATCTGCACACATATACACATTTAAATTGATCTGATATAAAATTTCCCTGCTTTTCCAGCACGCATTACACTGTTCTTGTTTTTTTCCTTTTTTATCCTCAAAAACCAACTGTGGCAAATTTCCTGCACTTATGTAAAGCAATTAAGTAATACCTTTTTTCAGTAAATATGAAATGTATCATAATCTATCACTCTGAAATGTAAAAACAGTTTTGGCAGGAAAATATTAACTGTCTATATTTGTATACAATGTTAATTTTTCTGAATGCCGTAAGTCACATAACGTACACAGCAAGTATATATATATTATTTACAGGCAAAAGTACTTAATAAAAAAGGGCATAATAGGCATAATAAAAGGCAAAATACTTTTATTACAGGAAAGCAACATTTCAAAATAAATTAAATATATGTATATATTTTTTTGTTTGTTTGTTTTTTATTATATATTAATAAGCTAATTTATATATTATAATGTGATTTAACATGGTAATTTGGTGTGATTTGGTTTTAAAATTTTTAACAAATTTAACACATATAGCCTATTAGAATGCAGTTATATGCCCATAAAATTCAAGAAAAGAAAAAAAAAGACCATATATGAGTTTTACAATTCAAACAAGTTCAACAAACAAAAAGTTAATATTGTGTTAAACATTGCCAATACTGTCTGTTTTGATCAACAAAATTGTTTAATTAAAAAGCAGTGTTTTGTTACTGAATGAATACATGGTTTAATGATTTTTAAATTATCTAAATTACAAATTATATTTTGGGGGGTAATTTCTCAGCCAAAATGTATGTGCAATTAATTAAATGAATTAATCGGCACATGAAGTAATTAATTAATCAAAAATTGCATTTGCTTAAAAACGTTATACATACATTATCTCACAGAAGTGAGTACACCCCTCACATTTTTGTAAATATTTTATTATATCTTTTCATGTGACAACCAGAGCATGTGAGCGAAGCGGAGCGGTGTGACGCTTGAGTCACATGACACTGGGGAGAGAAAATGGCTAATTGGGCCCATGTGGGGTGTACTCACTTTTGTGGCCAGCAGTTTAGACATTAATGGCTGTGTGTTGAGTTATTTTGAGGGGACAGCAAATTTACACTGTTATACAAGCTGTACACTCACTACTTTACATTGTAGCAAAGTGTAATTTCTTCAGTGTTGAATGAAAAGATATAATCAAATATTTACAAAAATGTGAGGGGTGTACTCACTTCTGTGAGATACTGTATACATGGCTTCCTAAAAACAAACAAGCAATACATTATCATATTCAATGCATGGGTTTATTAAGCACATTTGCCATGGTCTTTTTTATTTCTGTAATTGTGTTTTCAGGCTAAAGGCTTTGAGCTGAGTTACCTAGAGAAAGTTCCTGAGGTGAAGGACACCGTTCACAAACAGTCTCTACTGCATCATGTCTGCTCCCTCGTCGTGGAGAAGTCTCCAGAGAGTTCAGACCTCTACTCTGAGATTGGAGCCATTACACGCTCAGCTAAGGTTAGCAGAACTATCATAGCATTTTTACAGCACCATCACCACTGTTTTTTGTCGACTTTCAGTTTTTTTCCAAAATTTAATTTTGGGTGGGTCTTTCATTATGTTTAATATGGTACAGAAAGGGCAAGAAAATAATGGGAAAGGAATCAAAACTCTCATAGATTGCTATGAGAATGTACACTCACTGCTATGCAATGAAACACCTAGAAGGAGAGAGAGAGAGAGAGAGAGAGAGAGAGAGAGAGAGAGCATCTTGTGCTTCAGTGGAAGCAAGAACACCTGACCTTTTGTACAAAAATTTCACAAATTTAATCAGTGACCTATAAATAGTGCAGAATATTATTTTGTCTTTATAACATTTCTTTGTTTTAAATATTTCAAGCACTAAAACGTTCTGTTTCGTTCCAGATTTAAATTAGATTTAAATTCCCGATATTCAATATCGTCTCAGAAGTTTTGCAACCCAATGTACAAACAATGACAGTGTGCCATGTACAAAGGAAGAAATCAAGGCTTCACAATTCCATGAGTTGTTGCTAAAAGTGAAGCATTGCTTTTGAAGTGAACGGACCAATCATGAGATGGCTTTGTTGATCACTGGTTGTCCCGTCTTCTTCAGGTTGACTTCGACCAGCTGCAAGAAAACCTATGTCAGATGGAACGCCGCTGCAAAGCATCCTGGGACCACCTGAAGGTCATTGCCAAACACGAAATGAGACCAGCCCTCAAGCAGCGCATGTCGGACTTCCTTAAAGACTGTGCCGAAAGAATTATCATCCTTAAAATTGTGCATCGCCGCATCATAAACAGGTGCCTTAAAAATAGTTGAACACATTAACGCTGTTTGCACACATCCGATTTGTTTTTCAAATCTAATCTGTGGGAATGAAAAAGGCTTGAAAACTGATCTAATATTTCAGACTGACATTTTTTTTTATCTGTTTTTTATTAAAAACACATTTGAATGTGGTTTGCAAAAATGTGGATTGAATTTAGTTTTTTGTGGTTCTGACGGTGTATACGCCAAAAACATCAGCATCTTTTTGCTCTGTCTGAACCAAGGTGTCGTAGAGATGTCTGAAGATCAGTTAAAGTGAGGTCCCTGTGTGTCTGATCTACAGGTTTCACTCATTCCTGCTGTTCCTGGGCCACCCACCATACTCGATACGAGAGGTGAGCATCCACCGCTTCAGTAAGATTCTGAGTGAATTTGCACTTGAGTACCGCACCACCAGAGAGCGAGTGCTACAGCAGAAACAGAAACGAGCCAATCACCGCGAGAGGAACAAGACACGGGGCAAAATGATCACAGAGGTGAGTGAATGTCTTTCTTCTGTTGAACCCGAATGAAGATATTTTGAAGAATGTTGGAAACCAGTCATTTTTACAGCCTTTGTTATTAATCTAGATTGATGTTGATCTATAAAATGCATTTGTAACTTTTTAAGTTGTATAAATCAGTTTTACATTAATAAAAACTTTAAAAATGTTGTTAATTTCCGGGAACAATCCTTTTTAAACTTTTTCAGCACCATTTAGATGAACATATTCCATTGCATCTTCTCCTGATTAAATATATTTCTGCTAATAACGCCATTGACACAACAGATGACAAGTGGATTATTCAAAAACCAGATGATTAAAAGAAAATGGGATGTAAAATAACTATGCCTTTATTCTCCTGCTTCAACTAACATCTTCTTTGTTTGGGGTCTCAAAAGTTTGACTCAAATAGCAAATCTCAGATTAAAAAAAAAAAAAAAAACGTTTTTATTGTCGGAACTTTTTTGTCCCGTAATTCATGCACAGAAAGGAACCCTCAGCTCTTTTGTGCTTTTTTCCCCCTCTTATTTCTCTCAGACTGCTCAGGTGCTTAATTTATGTGCTTCATCTTTGCACCACAAGAGGGAGTCATTATACATTCAGATGCTTCCAGTGTCTCATTCACACTTGAGACCAATGAAGACTGATTCTTATCGTGTGTATGTTCCATTTTCTTTAGTCTGCCCCAAGGTGCTCAGAATAGCCACAAAACACGCTCGCCACTTGCATTACATTAATAAAACATTGTAAACCAAGCAGTCTATTGTCATGGGTTTTGCAGCTCTGGACTTGCCCTGGGTATTTGTTACTCCAGGAGGCCAATTTAATGCCTCTCATGGGGGATGTCATAGCCAGGATAGCCCTTCATGGCATGTTATGCTTGGCAGAGGTCTTCCTCAGTCTAAGAGGGGTGTCTAATTCAATCTCTGTGTGAAAATCCCTGTAGGAGTGGTGAATGTAAGCTCTGTAGAGGTAGAGCTGAGGTAGAGGAGGACGTTCAGTTACACATGGTGCTGCAAAACAATAAGCCCAAGTAATAATATGGTGAATCTCACTAAAATGTGCATAGGTCATTTTATAGCACAAGCAAAAGAGTTAAAGTAAATTAATAGTTTTGCATTGTGACATTGTTTATTGGCAGTTAGGGGGCAAATATGCCCCCTAAATTCTCATTATTGTAATACATTTTTGTCATTTCCATTTTTTAGGTGATTCTTGTTAAAATATTGTTTTTATGATAATTTTGAATATAATTTTGTAAAAAAAAAAAATATTTAAACCAGCAAAAACATCTAGGTCACATTTTATCCCCAAAATATCACATTTTAACCACCAGGGTACTATATGACCTGGGCATATTCTTGACAGGTTTAAAAAAAATAAATAAAATAAAAACCCTAAAGAGTTGCCTCAAGTGCTCTAGAATGTTCAGGGTAGTACATTTTGGAATGTGTTTTGAAACCTTTATGAGTCCTGAAGTGCCAAACCAAATACCAAAAACATTTTTCAACCCAACATTTCCTGCTCATCTTTTCTGCCATGTGACTTCTTTCATTTCTTCTCTGTAGAGTGATGAGGAAGAGGATGATGAGGTATGCGTGTATCTGTGTGCTTTTCTGCGCTTGTGCATGGACGGGTTTCACGGTTTTTTTTCCTGTAATGTCTAGCATATATTTCCAGAGCATATGCAAGTTTGTACTGTATCTAGAGGACTCAGGGATCAATATTCTTATTGTTTCTTATCGTATGCAACTATTGTGGTTCCCCATGTGGATTTGAACAGAAGATAAGAGCATGTTAAACTACTGTAGACGTAACATGATGTTGAACAAAGCTGATGCAGATGTGAAGCTATTTTAAAATCAACTCTGAATTAAATGCCACGTCAATACAGTTTTCACTTGAGTCTTGATGCATTATTAAGCGACTTGTGTGTGAATCATTTACTAAACCAGTATGAATAGACATGTTTTGGGGTGATGTGTATTTTTTGTATTTGAGTATGGTGAGATTACTGTTAATCATATATTGGAATCATATTTATATTATTTGTCTGAAGTGAATCTAAACACCGAAAGTATGGAAACCAGTAATGTTTGGTACAACCAAACAAAACAAGGATATAAATGCAACTACTTCCACTGAGTGTAATTTTTTATTTCTCTATGATGAATTGATTTCTTTATTATTTCTCTCCTCAGAGTGGGAAGTTTGCAGGAACTCCTCTGGAGGGTCAGGAGTGTCAGCCGCAGGGTCTGGGCTACACGGAGAACGCAGCTGAACATGAGCAGATGACTGCTGTACTTCGTACCAGCCTGCAGAGCGGCGATAGTCCATCCTCTGTACTCCCCGGCCTCCGCACACGCACTCGAGCCACTCGAGGTATATTCATATCTTTAGAGCTACAGATAATGCTGATTTGACCTTAAAGGTCTGAAGTCGAAACAAAAACAAAAAAACAATTGAAACCAGTTCTCTCCTTGTGTCTCGTTTCCAGGCCATACGGCACTTTTGTCTGCTGCAAATGAAGACACTTCTAATTGCACAAATGATACAGCGGATGAGATCATGGAACGGATTGTGAAATCAGCCACTCAGGTCCCCAGTCAGCGCACACAGCCCCGCGAGAGGAGACGCTCCAGAGCCAACCGCAAATCCTGTGAGTCTGCGAGAACCACACAACTCGTACTGAAAGGCTCATCCCTATGAGTTTACCCTCAAGAGTTTTGAAGGGATGAAGGGTATAGGGGACCAAAAACTGTTCTTTGGAACACACTTCTGCGTCCTCTTGCTGAGCCAATATTTAAATATGACAGCCATGATTGTACTCACTCCAAAGTGCCCTTCAGAGATGGATTTGTCACTTTTGAAACTCAATTTAACTGTCTGCCTTGCTTTGGATTAGGGGGTGTTTGGAGTGTAGCATCAAACTACTTTCATTTCTTGGCCTCAGGCAGGAAACAAATGTAGTTTTTGAAAAAGATGTAAAATGGAAATATTGTGAAATGTTATTACAACTTAAAATAACTGTTTTCTAATTTATTATATTTTAAAATGTGTTTTATTCCTGTGATGGCAAAGCTGAATTTTCAGCAGCCATTATGCCAGTCTTCAGTGTCACATGATCCTTCAGAAATCATTGTGATATGCTGATTTGGTGCTTAAGAAACATTTCTTCTTATTATCAGTGTTGAAAACAGTTATTGTGCTTAATATTTTTGTGGAAACGGTGACCCTTTTTTCAAGATTCTTTGGTAAATAGAAATGTTAAAAGAACAGAATTGATCTTTTGTAACATTATAAATGTCTTCACTGTCACTTTTGATCAATTTAATGCATCCTTGCTGAATAAAAGAATAAAAATAAAAAAACGAGTGTATAATATATGCTAGTGTAATGAATCATTTTCTTGAATGTTTTGTAAATAATTACGGTTTAAAACCTATTTAGATCTGTTTTAATTAAATTTTAAGCAATAATTACATTTAAAATGAACATTTTTTTACACATTAAATTACTTTTTTTTTTCCAGATACATTTTTTTAAATCATCCTTGTTTTAAAAATTGATAATGGTGATTTATTGATATTATGGTATTAGCTTGAATAGTGTTTACTATAATTTTAAATAATAATAATAGGGAGTTTAAATATTTACAATTCTGTATCTCATCTGTCTGTAATATGTTTGTATCATGAGTTTTCTCAACAGCGCTTCGCTCTCTCATTCATTCCCTTTTTTCTTCTCTACAGTAAGAAGAACACTGAAGAATGGTCTTACGCCAGAGGAGGCGCAGGCGCTGGGATTGGCCAGCAGCTCTGAGATGCAAGTGTGAGACAGCAGCCGCTCAGAGTCTCGGCCCACACATATAAACACAAATGAGCTGGACCAGGTCACTGTAACTTGAGTTTGCTTGAATCTGGAGCAGGTGCATGTTTCTGGGTTTGTGTTTTAAAACGGTTATTGCCGTGGACAATTTGTATTCTCACAGGTGAAAGGGATTATAATCACTAACCCATTATACTCTACTTATCCTGGAACGTGTAGTCAGACCTTACAACATTTACTAGCTTATGCATTTTGTCCCAAGAGGATCATTGAAACTACTCAGGTGCATGTTCACTGTTCCTGCAGACTGTTGATGATATCCCAAACATCCGTCTTATTGCATTTTTGAAAGAGAACAAGCACAATGTCCTGATGCACAACATTTATAGACGCGCGCACGCACATGCACATGCACACACACACACACAGAGAGAGAGAGAGAGAGCCTGTAGAATGCTGATTGTCCAGTTCTCCAGTACAGAGACCAATGTCCTTCTCTTACCGCTGTGGCCTTCGGAATGATCCTAAAGAACTGTGTTTAAAGATGACTGGATGCCCTCCCACTATTTTTGTTTGTACTGGCTGTTTTGTTGAATTAAGAAGGTATTGAATAGTAGCACCTTTAGCATTCCTATCTCATGTAAATCAGCAGCGATTCTTCTCTGGTTTCTCTGGTGAAGCAGGGCTTCTTATGTTAGGGAGAAATAAAATCTTAAAAGCTTTTCTTTAATTTCTGCTGTACCCTGAAGTCTCCTTTTGTGATCAAAACCTGTTTAGCTTGGATAAAGATGATCAAATTACTTTGCACACAGATGAGAACAAACTAGAAAGTCTTCTTTCTCTTTTTCCCTCCAGCTGTCATTTCCTCATACATAATCTCTATAGTAATACATTCATTTCATAACTTGCAAAATTAGACAATTGTCTATTTAAATGAAAGAACTTCTATCCATATTTTTTTTGTTTTGTTTTTTTAAATGATGGCATTATCAAATGAGTGCCTTGAAGAAATGTGTTTTTGTGAGAATCTGATTATTTAGTCAGGAAAGGAAGGAAGGAAGAGAGAAACATTCAGATTTTAGGGCATTTCAAAGGATATAGTTGACCCAAAAATGTACAATTTTGTCATTATTTCCTCTACATTATTCTAAACCCATCTGGATAATTTGGATATAAATTGGATATTTTGATCAAGTTGTGAGTTAAAAGTTAACTTTCTAGTGATCAGTGAATAAAAACTTAATGTGTCATGTGACTTCAAATTATAGCCCACAAATCATATGGACTACTGTTTTTGGTGCTTTTTCTTAAAGGGGTCATATGATGCTATTTTGAAGATCATTATTTTGTGTATTTGGTGTAACAGAATATGTTGACATGCTTTAATGTTCAAAAAACACATTATTTTTCAAATACTGTACATTATTGTAGGTCCTCTATGCCCCGCCTCTCTCAAACACGCCGTTTTCAACAAAGCCCCCTCCTTTGACAAGCGCAGTCTGCTCTGATTGGCCAGCTGACCCAGTGCATTGTGATTGGCCGAACACCAAAACCACGCGTCGGAAATGTAACGCCCCTTACCATAATCGCGAGCTTCAGCTTTCAATGTAAATATCAAGACAGTTAATAATGTCGTTAGTTTTACCATCAGTTCAAGCCAAAAGGGCAACAATCGTGTGACAGACACAGTGATGATGCAGTACACAAGTCGCGGTTAAGACAGCTGACGTGCTAAATCGAAATCGCATCATATGACCGCTTTAACAATTGGTCAAAGTACATGGATGTATGGAAAAGAGCTGCATGACGATTCTTCAAAATACTGAATATTTTTTACAGAACCACATTGTTCATATCGGTTTGGAGAAATTAAATTACACAATATTAGCAAGATTTCAAAAAAAAAAAAAAAAAACCTGTGAACACAGCCTTTTCATTTTTTCCCCTCAATGTGGTACCAATCAACCAGGGTTTTTAGTTTTTTTTTTATTTTATTTTACAAATTACCAGATACAAATCCATTGTCAATGATAGAAGTACCACTCAGCACCTTATCATGTGTAGCATGCAATTTCGAAAGGAATTGGAAAATTTAGTATTATAGACTTTTTTTCACCTCTTTCCCTCAGATTTTTATTCTGAGTATTATGTGGATAAGAGATTAGATACATGTAAAGTAGAACCTTGATGTAGAGGCTAAACATGAGACAGATGCTGTAAAATTGTGTAAATGTCACAAACGTTTTTATTTGTATTTTTTGTTGTGTTCATGTTTTGTTTGTATTTTGTATAGTATAGTGTATCATAGGTCAAAAGCAGTGTTATTCTGTGAAAATCCTAATTTAAGAGAAAATAAACCATGCATGGTTCAAACAATAACAAATGTGCCAGCAGGCGATGTCATTATTTTGTGGCTAAGTGGATGGAGCCTGTGACGTCTCGATACCCTGTGAACGTAGCTTTTGTTTCATGTGTTTACGCAGCACAGACTTGAAACATTGTCATGCACCCATCAGCCCTGCTCAAATGGCCTTTGATATTATTGCACTCACATACAGAGTTTCACCCATTGCTTGTTGGTTTTGCATAAAATGTGATCGAGAATGTGAAAATTTGATTTCTAAATTCCAAAAGGAAAAGCATTTTCTGTACTTTGCAATAAAACGCTTTTACAGCAACATCCAGAACAGAGTTGGACTGTTTCTTTCTTGGTAACAGTGTAATTGTTTTCAGTTGAAAACATGATTCTATTGAACCAAATTGTTATGTAAAACAAAATTACTAGATACACTGACCACAAATCTAAGTCTGTTTGCTCAAGTAAATGTGAGAAACATTTTAAATGATGTCACGTTATATGATATAAAGGCACAGCTGGGAGATATAAGTTGTAACTGTGAGACACATTGGGTGATATAAAGTCACAACATCTGTTAAGTCGCAATTAAATACTGCAATTTCTTGACAAAGTCACATTGCGAAATACAAAACAGTGTGAGATGTAATGTTTCCTGTAATTCCAACTTTACAATTTACAAGAATTAAAAACAATTCACAAGTTTGATATAAAGTCTGTGTAAGATACAAACTCACACTGTGGGTCGCAATTAAAAGAAAAATAAATTCCAATTGAAAAGTTTAGTCACATTTGGGGATATAAAGATGCAGTCTCATTTGTGAGGTATAAGTAATATTAGGCACGTTTCCATTACCCTTATTGAAAATACACCTAATGGAAACTCGTCAATTTAGCAAAAACGCCCATATATTGCAAAACAGTTTTTACGCTTGCATGAGGTGGCATATATTTTGCATAAATAAATATAGCCAAAATCCATCAATATCCCACCAAAATCCATTGCCATGACTTATCGAGAGAGGCAAAAGGTTACGTTTTAGTCGCATAACATTGGTTAATGGAAAGCCGTCATTTCGCAATACTTTTTTATCGACATTTAGAAAACATCGCCAAAGTTTTGCGCAAATCTGTAATGGAAACACGCCTACCGAGAGATGTAAAGTTCCAATTACACAAAAAAAAGAAAGTTACAATTTGAGAGGTATAGTTGCAATCACAGTTGGGAGGTATAGTCACTTTATCAGATTAAGTCAGATTCACAATTATGAAAATAAAGTAGCATTTTTTAAAATATAAAGTCACAATGTGAGATACAAAGTCACACTGTGAGATTACCGGGAAGAAAAAAAAATCAATTGAAAAGTATAGCGCATGCAATTCACACACAAACTCTCCAAGAACAGAGTTGTTAGACATATCACCACCTTTATTTAGGGTCATGTACAGCAGATGGTTCTTTTGCAGTGTCACAGAGCTCCTCTAAAACGAGCTGTGACAACATCGAAACTGATGGAATCTCATTACAATCATAATTGTATGACAATTTTAGTGCAACAACAGACATGTAACATGCCTAATGCAGTAAAGATGTTGGTTGTACAAGACCATACAAAAACAACCTTGTGTGTTTGTTTGTTAGATATATCTATGGCAAAAATTAGCTTGCATTTGTCCCCATAACTTTTTCAGCAAGGACAGAAAGATGCCATGGAAAAGCAAAAAAAATAAAAAAATAAAATTATCAATGGTAGGTCAAAAAGAAACGAAAACCAAATAAGGTCAGATCACAGAAAGGAAATAAAAGACAAAATCCAAAGTCTAGGATTCATGGTAAAATCCAATGCAAACTATGTCTTTTCTGCAAGTTGTATGCCAACTACAAACTAAAGAAAGTGATAAAAGCAAGAGAATATATATCGATTCCTAGCCTGTCTAGGTCTACAAAATAGCTACACAATGTCCCTGAACAATAAGGTCAGCACAGTACTAGAAGAAATTAATTGTAGAAATTTCAAGTTGGAAGGTTTTCCAAATACAAACAGCAAGTCCACACCAATGAACTTTCATACTGCTCTGATTTAGTATCTCTATAAAGCTGAAGATAGCTGTACTTCTTTTTGCAGTTTTACATGTGCACTTTTTAGGGCTGTAATATCAAATGTCGATTCCGAAGCACCAAAAGTAATTTTTTTTTAAATCTGACAATGGTCACAAAAAAATAGGAATGACATTTTTTGTGTGTATAGTGCAGTTTACTTAAGGAATTATCACTCTTATACAGTTACCTGATATGTGATAAGAGAAGAGAGTGTATTATTAACTGACAGTTAACTAGTAAAACCAATGCAGGTTTAAGACAATTTCAGCCTAGGACACTTCAGGCAAAACAAAAAGAATGAAAGGAAATCGACCTGCTTCGTACAATAACTGCTGATGACATAAACAGAAATTCATATTTTTGTTTGTCCTTTTTTCTGCAAACGTAAAAAAATAAAAAACATATCAAGCATATGTCGTTTAGGCACTCATGATGTGATAAAATCATGAGTGAGTGAGATAATAAAAAGAGTGCTTGCATTTCCCTCACATCCACCTCTGGATTTAGGCTTAACATTGCACAATATCACGTACATTTTTTGGAGATTATACATCTAGTCTTTTCTGTTTTGCATCATTTCAAGCTTCATTGCATATAGATTTCTTTGCCAGATTTCTCACACTAGCAAAGTAAATGTCAATTTAAATCTATAATACCGAATTAATTCATTAATTTATCCGCCCACTTGACCAGTCCTTACAGGTCGGGGCAAAATAAATTAGGAAGAAAGCACTCTTAACTTAAGAGATGATGAAGCACACTTACATACGATTAAAGCTTATCATCCACAGTGTTTTAAAAGCCTCAAATGCTTCAAACAAAACGTAAACCCCACTTATTTAAACCAGTCAGGTAACTGGAGCTTCTATACTTAAAAACTTTAAGTTTTAAACTTGTTTTATATATATATATATATAGAAGAATTAGCTTACTGTTGAAATGTAGCACCAACAATTTTTCATGGCAAGTTTTGGGTCTCTAGACTCTATGATGCACTTAAGAGAGAAAGACAAGAAATATCTGAACTAAAAAAAATACCCCCAGACCAGAGGCTGACCAATCGCTGTAATTCCCCTGGGAAGAAAAAGTGCAGTCACAGTTATCTCCAGGACCTAGGGTAGAAAAACCCTGTTTCACAATCTTCCTCTGATGCAGCTAGTGGGGCGACTCCAGCATCTCCATTAGGAAAGTGTCAATGGGGGTGTCTCCAATCAGTTTAAAGAAGAAAAGGTGCTCCAGACACTTAAGGCCAATGGAACGCAATGCAGGAAGTCGGAGGAGAAGCTTGGCAAACCTGGAAGCAAGCGAGCCGATTTTTTTTTTTCTTTTCTTTTGGCACCTCCCATACTCACAACTATATGTGACAGTAACATGACTGCTTATGACTTCTATGAATGACTGTGAACTACGCTTGAGGATTTCACATACAAAAATGTCAGTAAATCAGAAAAGAGATAATTTACGTGTAGTAGATTTATTTAGCGGCCGTTTACACAATGTTTTCATCCAAAAACGGGATACTTTTTATGCGTTTTGACTGTTCGTTTACATGACAACGGCGTTTTGGGGATTGAAAACGCATATTTTTGAAAACGGGTTTCAAAGTGCAAGTTTTTAAAAACGGCACCGTTGTCGTTTCCGTGTAAACACCCAAAACGGGAATCTTTGAAAACGGTGACGTCATGCGCATGCGTAGTACGTGTTAGGTATGTAGACATGCGCAGTACGTAGGGTTGCCATGCGAATAATACGGCATGCAAAATAATGTGTCCCTTATCAAATCGATACAGGACGCGATTTGTCCCATATTTTACAAAGGCCAAGGATTTTGCAGGGTGGATAATACTAATAGCAATTATAATGAAATAAATTTCATAAGAAGTATTAGAGAAGCTCATTTGCGCGTGATTGCATTTTGGCGTCTTTGTTTCTATTGCGACAGAGTCTCCAGAACGCGCGCCGATAAGGCTCTTTCACACGTAACGCAGCGTGCGGTAAACCTGCGTGCCTCACATCCGCCCGGTCCGCCCTTTGAACACAAGAGGCTCTCCAGATGTAGGGCTGGCAGTTTGCAGAGAAGCATTTCAGTTGCTCACGGTGTTCACCCAAAAATTTAAATTCTGTCATTGTTTACAGATCCACAAGTTGTTCCAAACCTGTAATATTTTCTTACTTCTGTTGAACATAAAAGAAGATACTTTGAAGAATGTGGTTAACCAAGCAGTTTCTGGTCCCCAATGACTCCGATAGTAGCCTATATGTTTTCCCCACTATGGAAGTTACTGGGGACCAGCAGCTGTTTAGTTACCCTTACCCACATTCTTCAAAGTAGTCTATCTTCTTTTGTGTTCAACAGAAGAAAGAACTTTATGCCTCCCTTATTTTGCCTCACTGAAGGTGGCAAGTAAGGCTCTTTCACACGTAACGCAGCGTGCGGTAAACCTGCGTGCCTCACATCCGCCCGGTCCGCCCTTTGAACACAAGAGGCTCTCCAGATGTAGGGCTGGCAGTTTGCAGAGAAGCATTTCAGTTGCTCACGGTGTTCACCCAAAAATTCAAATTCTGTCATTGTTTACAGATCCACAAGTTGTTCCAAACCTGTAATATTTTCTTACTTCTGTTGAACATAAAAGAAGATACTTTGAAGAATGTGGTTAACCAAGCAGTTTCTGGTCCCCAATGACTCCGATAGTAGCCTATATGTTTTCCCTACTATGGAAGTTACTGGGGACCAGCAGCTGTTTAGTTACCCTTACCCACATTCTTCAAAGTAGTCTATCTTCTTTTGTGTTCAACAGAAGAAAGAACTTTATGCCTCCCTTATTTTGCCTCACTGAAGGTGGCAACCCTAGCAGTACGGGTCAATTTTAAAGGCAAGCGTGAACAAACATACACAACAATGGCAGAGTATATGGTACTGTTGTTGCTGCTAAAGAGTTTGCTAACGCTTCTTCGGCAAAGTGTGGATTTACTTCAATATTACAACCAACAGCGGAGATCATATACATCATATAATCGTCAATTCCCTACAGGTACTGTTTACTAACAAGCTGACAGCACCAACTACTGGCCTGGCATACGTAATACAGCATTTTTGTCAGTTTTCGCAGATATGTGTAAACGCGAATCGTTTTGAAAACGTTGTCGTGAATACGTGAAACTTTTTAAAAACGCAAGGGGAAAAACTTTTCCGTTTTTGACTACATCGTTGTCGTGTAAACGTAGCCTTAAAGTCACAACACAAGATTAATTCTGAGGGTCAGCGAGACAGTGGACAAAGAATGAATCTTGCCCGATAGCATAATTTATTTGTATGCACAATATAAATTTCAGCATCTGCTTAAACTGGATTGCGAAAGCTGGGCGAATAAAACTGAACTGAAATACTATGTAGGTTTTTAGGGAATTCATTTCTGTACGAAAATACTCACCTCCCCTGCTGATCTGGGTATTTCTGTTTGCAATAGGCCTCCAGGGATGCGTACACTTTCTCTCTGAGAAGCTCCACCTCACTGCTGCTAGTCAGACCTTTGGCATCTAAGAAACAATGGAAAAATTTTGCACAAACATACACCATTCTTTGATGTCAAAGGAGAGTATAACATACAGTGGGGAAAATAAGTATTTAGTCAGCCACCAATTGTGCAAGTTCTCCCACTTAAAAAGATGAGAGAGGCCTGTAATTTTCATCATAGGTATACCTCAACTATGAGAGACAAAATGAGAAAAATTTTGCACAAACATACACCATTCTTTGATGTCAAAGGAGAGTATAACATATATGCTACCGAAATGCTAGTGAAAGTGTTTACATACACAGTGAGTTCAAAGTAATAGGCCAATATTTTGATGTGCCAGTCTGGTTTTACCTAAATTGTTAATGACCTTTACTTGATAATAAAACTGTTTAACCTTTTTTTTATGCATACAATGAATTTCAGTTGGGGCCAAAACAACATTGGACCCCACTGACTTTCACTGTATTAAAAAACATTTAAAAAAATATCTTCCTTTTGTTTTACACAGAGTAAAGCAAGTCAAACATGTTTGGAACAACATAAGGATGAGTAAATTATCTTCTTTCTTTTTTTTTTAGTTTAAACTATCCACTGAAAAATTACAATCAATCTTAAATATGCTTACCTGGGTTAAACAGAACTATGGCACGCAGACAGCCAAGTTCGGTTTTGTCCATTTGCATATCACGCATCTTACAGACCAGCTCAGTCAGCACCCTGCAGAGGTGTAAAAAATAAGACTAATAACCATTCTGCAAATGAGGTCTCAATCACTCCAACGACAGTATTGGGCTTCTATACCAAATAACATCCACACAGGTATGAAGTAAGCACAAATAAAGCCAAATATTACCTGTCAAATAAGGCTCCAACCTCTGCACTCTGTGCACTTTCCCTGTACAGAAATTATGAACATGTTAAACCTCTAAAATAACTATATTATTAAACAGTTGTAAACATAGAGTTCAGTGTGACCTGTCAAAAAAGGCCTCCACGCCCAAGTTGTGAGTGCTCTCTCTGGGCACATGTAGACCTGTGGCCAACAGAATCTCATCCTTCACGCTGATGGAGCGATGAGAGAAGGCAGCGATTAAGAGCTCATTCCATCCTGTTATAAAAATATCACAATCATATAGTAAAATGCTTTTCATGTACATTTATACATTTTCAATTTTATTTAAAAAAAAATGTTTTGGCCACTGAATCACATTGTTGTGTGACTTTCACTGTATTAAAAAACTTTTAAAAAAATATCTTCCTTTTGTTTTACACAGAGTAAAGCAAGTCAAACATGTTTGGAACAACATAAGGGTGAGTAAATTATCTTCTTTCTTTTTTTTTAGTTTAAACTATCCACTGAAAAATTACAATCAATCTTAAATATGCTTACCTGGGTTAAACAGAACTATGGCACGCAGACAGCCAAGTTCGGTTTTGTCCATTTGCATATCACGCATCTTACAGACCAGCTCAGTCAGCACCCTGCAGAGGTGTAAAAAATAAGACTAATAACCATTCTGCAAATGAGGTCTCAATCACTCCAACGACAGTATTGGGCTTCTATACCAAATAACATCCACACAGGTATGAAGTAAACACAAATAAAGCCAAATATTACCTGTCAAATAAGGCTCCAACCTCTGCACTCTGTGCACTTTCCCTGTACAGAAATTATGAACATGTTAAACCTCTAAAATAACTATATTATTAAACAGTTGTAAACATAGAGTTCAGTGTGACCTGTCAAAAAAGGCCTCCACGCCCAAGTTGTGAGTGCTCTCTCTGGGCACATGTAGACCTGTGGCCAACAGAATCTCATCCTTCACGCTGATGGAGCGATGAGAGAAGGCAGCGATTAAGAGCTCATTCCATCCTGTTATAAAAATATCACAATCATATAGTAAAATGCTTTTCATGTACATTTATACATTTTCAATTTTATTTAAAAAAAATGTTTTGGCCACTGAATCACATTGTTGTGGTTTTACTTTAGTGTCTTGTGCCATGAGTGTTGCATTTTAAGACACTTATCGGTTCTTTTCTATTCAACTGTACTCCATCTAGCTGTTTTTTTTAAAGGAAAAACACAACCTGTGTATACATCCTCTATTCCTCTTCAGAATGCTGAATACTTTGATATATACATATATTTTAGATAACTCTATTTTGATTAGCAAGGCCACTAAACAAGGCTGACAAGAGATTAAACCTTCAGTACCCAAACAGACAGCAGCAAAATGAGTGTGAGAATGTCAGGTGCTCGTACCAGCCCTGAGCAGAATGACTTGGTCATCCAGGGGCAGCTCAGAGAAGTGAGGGATTCTCTTGGCCCACTCCACCAGCGTGAACAGCTGTTTGTCTGCAGCCTGACAGATGTTAGTGACTGGATCATTGGGCTGGAGAACAGAGAAGTCACAGAGTCAGTGGAGGAGAGAGTTAAGAGCAAATGCCTCTGGCACTTCTGGACAACATAAAGAGAATTTGTGAACTGATAAACGTCAGTGCTTTATTCTTTGTCAATCTGTCTGTGGGGATATTCAACTCCAAACACTGAGAATTCAAAAGATCCTAATCTCTACACCAGCTCTGGGAATACCAGCATTTAAAGAGCTTTAAATAAGGGCTGTGTTTCACCCAACAGTAAACTGACTTTGCCAGGCAACAGTTGGCAGCAATCAATGCTTGGCATAACTTTGCAAAATAATTGCTTACAACCTTTTAACCAACCTCTGCAACTTCCATTTCAAGGCAACTGCTGACAATTAGCATGTTTACATGAATGCCAATATTCTGATAACTTCCAAATATTAGCTTTCTGAAATAACCCATTGTACCAGATTATCATGCAAATCAATAACCCGGTAATGCAAGTAAAGCATGTTAAAAATCAGGTTATACTCTGGTAGTGACATCAAAATATATTCATTTGTGTATCTGACTCAGAGTATTCCATTTGTTATGCGAGTTGTGATGTTAAAGTAGGGTTGGACGATATGGCCAAAATTTATATCACGATATATTTCTTAATTTCGGTCGATACGATATAATTCCGATATCGATATGAACACTATTAAAAAAGCCTCATAAAAATGGCCAAGAACGGCCACAAAAGATGTCTGTACCTACAAACTTATGAAAAATTAATTTGCCAACTCTATGAAACCTACTCCTATAAAACTATATCATATTTTAGGGAAAAAAATGGTGCAAATAAATAAATGTTCACCTTTTATTGGTATTTAGCCTTCATACAAACAAGAAATGTGAAATCACTGTCAAATAAATCTCAGACTCTCCTTATTAATATTAATATTTTTTACTTCAAACTATAGGCTAACATACCAGTCAAAAGTTTTTGAACAGTAAGATTTGTTATGTTTTTTTAAAGAATTCTCTTCTGCTCACCAAGCCTGCATTTATTTGATCCAAAATACAGCAAAAACAGTAACATTTTGAAATAATTTTACTAT
>NW_015505215.1:929860-939307 GCF_001515645.1 Sinocyclocheilus grahami | reverse complement strand
TAGGCTGATTATTCTTCTAGATTGAAACGTGCATTAACCAGGATAACGAGTATGCAACATGCTCCGAGTTGCTTCAGAAAACAAAATAATAGAGCAACAACAAAAGCATGTTGCTGGAAATGGGTTTATTATTGAAAATGCAAACTGCTTGTCTGCCAGCAGGAGGCGCTGTGAGAGCGGTGGAACTAACGGTTTCTCCAGTAATGGCTGTAAACAAAGCAGCTCCGCTCATGAAGGCTACTTTATCAGATAAAAATGCCATCTAAAATTTTCTGAAGACAGTCGGTTCCCTTCAGCGATACATTCATATAAAACACCCACGACTCATTTTGATTTTGAAACGTGCAGTGCTCATGTTTATTCAACGAAGTCAAACGCCACAAATAAATCAATGTATGGGAAACACTGGTAATGTATATCGAAATATCGGAAATGTGTTTAAAAATCATATCACCGTTATTGAAAAAAATTATATGGCGATACATATTGATATTGAATTATTGTCCAGCCCTATGTTAAAGTAAGCAATAAAAACCCCAGAGTATTCCAAATTGCTCTCGGGAAACAGGAAACTTGTATGAGCTTGTGCAGTTTCTGTGGATTCAGCATTTTGACTGTCCCACTTCGCCTGCACGAGATGAGAACTCATTTTTATTATTTCTTGGGTCAAGAAATAATTGCATTTCATGAAGAGAAATATTTAAATCTAAAGTTTTCAACATTGAATCATCAAATAAACTGAATTCAAATGTGATGCTTATAGTGTTGCCTGGAAAATAAGCACACATAGAGACTGATGGGACTGGTAGAGATGTATGGAAATAAACATTTAAATGAAGAATGACAGTTTTTGGAAACACTGCGCCAAAAACAATTTAAAAAAAAGTAGTAACTTTTTTAAATAAATATTATTTTTTTTTGATTACATTATTAATTCAATAAATAAAATATTGTATGGCATTTTTAAAAATATTATATAGACTGAATTGAACCGTACAGACCTAAAACCAATGCAAGACGATACTTTATCCCAGAATGTTTCCAGGTTCCTTAGTTATATTATTTGTTCTGTAGACTTTCTAAACAACAAGTGTAATATGCAGCCATGAGTGGCATGTAAATATACTCACTGAACCAGTGGCATCAGAGTGCAAGTCTGATCTGTGCTCTACAGCTGTCTCGGCCTCCAGGATCTTTTCCACAGGCATCTCCTCATTGGCTGAACTGCTGCATTCATAGTCTCCATCCCGTTCCTTATTCTTCTGACGCTCTTCCTGAACAGCTGGGGGGAGATAAAAGAGGGGAAACTTATAAATGTCAAGGAATCAACCCGGCCATCAGTAACACACCACTGGGTGGTGCTGCCTAGTGGTCCATGATGTGGCCTGGAAACCAAAAGATGCCATTCAAAAACAATCACCATTGTGTCACTGAGCAAGACACTTATCAGCAGATTGCTGCCATGAACTGTAAGTTGCTTTGGATCCAAGTAACATCGAAATAACTAATTACCACCCAAATTACTTTCAAAGGTCAAGACAAACTTCAAAGACAGACTTACATTCTGTTTATGACAATCCAAGAACAATTACAAATACAATTATTATTGTATAAAAATAAATCATTGATTATCAATTTTCTGTCAAAAATCTTCATGGAAATAATAAGGAATTTAACCATTTTAGTTCCAATTGCAATCACACTTAACGATTCTCTAGTAACCTTTAGTCCACATAAGACAGCAATAGTTCTCAGCTCTTCAGATAATAATTCATAAACCACACAAAGGATTCAGTGAATGAGGCATTGAATGCAAATATTCAAGAACCATTAATGGAACCAAATGTCAAAACCATCAATATCATAAGTGGTTCTCAGTTCCCAACCCTAGTTTTTGTCCTGCTGGTTGTTTCCCGCCCACATAAAACATTCAGCTGTCATGAGCTGGGGACTAATAGGCTATTTGTTCTTACATTGTTTAACTAAACCCAATCAACAAAACCAGTCATTGTAGCTCCATATAATCATTGTGCTCCTCCTAACACATGCTATGCCTGACACCATCTTCTCATATGAAAACAATGCAGAATTTCCATGGCATAATGCTGATCTTCCATTAAACCCATTCAAACACCAGCTGCATTACATAATACTACTACAGTGCCTTTCACCTGACACCATTCTCCACCTACAGTACCTATATTTTACTGAACATACAGCTTGTGTATTACTTCATACTACAGATGACATATCTTTAGTGGAAGGCTGACAGGTACCCACCCTCTCTTTTCATTCCCATCGCCAGGCACTTCTGATAGCGGCAGTACTGGCAGCGATTGCGCTGACGTTTATCGACCAGACACTCCTTGTTGTCCCTGCAGGTATAGCTCAGGTCCTTCCTGATTGTGCGCTTGAAGAAACCCTTACAGCCTTCACAGCTGTGCACGCCATAATGCTTCCCTGCACACACAAATTATGTTCACATTACCTCTGAGCTGCAAAGAAATGTCATTTTTCAAAACATTCAATGTAAATAACATCCCCTGTATAATAGGGATGCACCGATATGAAAATTTTGGCCGATACCGATAACCGATTATTCTTTATTTTTGAAAGCCGATAACCGAATGATGCTACTAGGGTCAATGACACGTAAGATTGCTCACAATAACAATAATAATATTAACAAATAATAAATAAAGGCAAATCTAGTTTAAAACACATTATACATTCTTAGAAATGTATTAATTTTAGTTTCGGATAGTTGTGAAAAACTTTCATACCATTTTCAAGATATAGTCAACCTTTTAATAATGAAGTCCATTTTACCATGATATTCAAAAAATAAATCAATGCCATTTTGATGCACTTTACGTGACAGATGGCGTGAGAGATTGTTGTAGCTGCCTCAGTTCAAGTGCAAGGGTGAACTGATGATCTCTTGCTCTTTAATGCTAGTTATAGCATGAAATAAACATGAATGAACATCAGAAGGTATGTTGAAAGAAACATTACACCTTACTGAAATGTATCACATCTCATGTAATCACTAAATCAGTGTTTCAGCCACAGAAAGATGCCAATAAACCAGCTTGTAAATAATAGGGCCTTTCGCACCGCAGGAACCTTTTCATAGTACCAGAACTAATTGTGGAACTACCCACTTTTTGGCGTTTTCGCACCGCCGGAACTGGCAGCGATTTTAGTACTGGACTGCCTTTTTTCGAGAACCAAATTATCTCCTACTCCGGAGCAGGGTCTAACCAGCACAACTGGTACTAATCGTGACGCAAGTAGTCATTGATTGGCCAAACGCGTATGAAAACGCCCTCACCCGCCATGAATAAAAACGGCGTGTAAACATACTGTAAACATTGTGTCAACTTATTTCGCAAGTATGGAGAACAGCGATAGATGGACAGACGCTAGCAAATGTAGTACTGACAGTTGTCGTTGGAGATTCTTAGTCCTCCTTTCCGTTCTTTCAATCGCTTTACGTATACGTCGACATTCCATGTCCATTATTGTGAAACCCGCGAGACACAACAAAAACACAGCTCCCATCACAGCGTCCTCCATCCTCCTGTTGTTAATGTTGTTCTTCTTTGTTTCTGTTGTTGAACGCCGCACACAAATGACGTTGCTGTCGATCGGCTTACGTCACTTCTTAGTACACACTGTCGGTGCGAATGCAACCCTTTAAATGGTACTGGGAAATAGTTTGCGCAAAATCGTCCCAGTACTTTAGTACCGTACATTTAGTTCTGGAACTAAAGCGGTGCGAAAGGTCCTATAGTCATGTAACACTGCATTTACCTCAGGAAAGCCATAAATGCGTTAAACAGGTCTATTAAAAAATAAAAGTAACTCTAGAGAGGAGCACTTCTTATATAAATGCACTATATTACAAATGCATTATATTTACTTAACCTGCTAGTGATGTATTTATTATTTAATGTATGTTTGGAATAAATCTGTCATGATAGTTTTTATAACAGCTATTGACTGTTATGACTTTTTTATTCCAATCAAGAGGCCTAGTGGACAAACTCCTTCATGACCAAAAATTGCAATTTAACCTTTGTCCAGCTGAAATATCGAAAAGTTGACCAGTTTACTATGACCAGTTTATCTCCGGAGTACACGATCCCCTGAACAGCATCCAGTGTTCGGTTATCCAGTTACCCAAATGTAATGAAGATCTTTACACTCAAATTTAATTTAAAAGCTCAAACAGTTTTGGTTTTTCCGCTAAATGAAAACTTTAATTTTGTTTTCGGTAAAAATGAATTGGGTGCATCACTAATAAAAAAGGCAATCCGAATGCACTATATTCTAGTACACACCCGATGAACGGTCCCCACAAATGGCACACATGCGTTTCTGGGACAGCATTGACCCAGAGCCACTGACAGTCTTCAAGCCAAAAGGGGGTTTCACATCATCAGAGCTGCTGACAGCATGTAACCCAGCCACAGACATTGAGGAGTTTATCTGCATGAGATAAATAGAAAAGAAGTGATGAGAAAAACAGTCATCAGGCACACAATAAAAAAAGAAGAGTCCACAAGAACATGACGATGTCGCTCACTTGAGAGTTGCTGATGGGTCCATAGCCAACAGATGGTGTGCCGGGAATGCCAGGAGAGCCAATGGATGAGCTGACGGCTGACAGTGGCGAATCTACAGAGCTGACAGGGCTACTGACGGCAGAAGTGGAGGGCGGTATGGAGTTCATAGATGCGCACTGGACTGGCCAATAGAGACGAGACTGTTGATCATTGATAATCTACTGAAATATAGATTAAAAGAGAGATGTGGACACAAAGAGGGATTTAGACACGATACACTGAGTACGATGAAAGATTTCTGTAATATTCCTGGATATATCAAGTCCCCAAGATGGTCATTTCCGTGGAGAATGGAAAAGAAAGCAAAGCAGGTTCCAGACTCACAATATCCACCTTTTCAAATGTGTTTCCTCACGAGTATCTCAGAAAATATGTTAAAAATATTGCAATGTGTACATTAGGAAAGAAAATTAGGCATTTTGCCTGCTGTTTACTGCTCTATTAATCCTGCTGCAGATTAGGCCGACGTCTAAGGTTATGTATCAAAAACGAAGGTATTGCCTACCTAGACAGCATATTGGTGACTCGTGAGAGTGTTCGAAAGTTTTAATATCAGTCTATTATGACCTACAATGCAGTCTAGATAGGTAGCTTACTAGGTTCGAAACTTCGAACACGCCCATATCGCCCAGGCAGCTCACTAGGTTTTGGGACGCAGCCCAAATCTGTTCCTTATAATCACCCCCACCGAAACTGACACTATCAGCGTTAATGTTTGCCAACTCCGTATGAAATTGATAATATATGACTAAGATGGAAAAATATGTGCTTAACGCGCATCTTAACACGACAACGTTAGGATTATTTATTATTTAGCACGCAGCGCGGAGCCCAGCTAACATGCTAATGACGGCTAACGGACTGTTTATGATTAAAAGGAAACCATTTGGTCCACCCCGTTCACTCTTAATGCCCCGTTTAAAACGCACAAATGACTCTATTTACGTGTAATTATTTTGTGCGGCATACAAACACTTGTCTGCTAAAACACAAATGTCGAGACGGAATAATACAGCTAACGTTAGCCCGTGTTAGCTTAGCTTAGCTCGTCCAAGTGTTTGTTTGTTTTTCCGTCATTTTTACTGAAGTTTGCAGAGTTTATATGAGCATATCGACTCCAGTCTCACCCATCAAACGCCGAATCCTCCAACAGCAACAATTCGTGTCCTTTAAACCATCGTTTTATCTATATTTTACAGTTTACGCCATAAATGTTTGCATCCAGACAAATACCTTGTTAGTCAAGCCTCCTAGTGGACACTAAGAGTCTGTTCCATAAGAAATATATGCAAATAAATAAACAATTAAATAAATATACACGCAGACAAGTACTACGTTGGTTATTAAAATGTGTTATTTAGTTTGAAAGCAATGGAATAACCACATCATTATTATTTAAGAATTGTCTGTCTTTTTTTCTTTAATTATTATTTAATTAATGCATAATAGAGAGACACCTTTTATTTTTTTTTGTATAGTGCAAATGAGAAAAATCACATAAATTAAGTCAACTTAGCATCAATGACAAAGTCATTTTATGAAATACACATTTTCCGTAGCTGGCACTATTGTTCAGCACTGGCAGGCAGTATAATAACCTTTATGCATGCGTTTTAGATTGATAACTTTTTTATTTAAATTTTTTATTTTAAAAACAAACAAGCAAGCCCTGTCCAGATTTAAAAAGTAATGCAAAAGTAACGTAATGCATTACTTTCCATAAAAAGTAACTAAGTAACGTAATTAGTTACTTTTTTATGGAGTAATGCAATATTGTAATGCATTACCTTTAAAAGTAACTTTCCCCAACACTGTATACCACACCATGTTACAACACAGTAGGGCTATTGCAGACAGAAACAATACTGTACTACATCAATGTTTCCTGTCGGCTCAATTTTTGAGTGAACTTGCTGTTCCGATGAGCATGAACTTGCTGCTGCTCTATGTAATCAGAGTATGAATTTGTAGATTTTCTATAGCAAAACTAAAATGTGTTTACAAGTGCGACTGACCAAATCGTTAGGGTTGGTCCCCCCTCCCCCCCGAACTGGAAGACATCTCTAATTTGACAGTTTACATCTGATCTCACTCAGTAGCTGTGTCCCAGGGGAAAAAATATGTACACTTTCATTCAGATGAGGTGGTGCTGCTGGATCTGGATGGGCTGCCACAATAGAAAGCCTGGTACGGGCTCTGCCAGCGGGATATCATCTGGGATGGTCTCCAGAGTGTTTGAGTGCATATTTCCACTGTCCTAACATCCTCTAGCTGTGTCCCAGGGGAAAAAATATGTACACTTTCATTCAGATGAGGTGGTGCTGCTGGATCTGGATGGGCTGCCACAATAGAAAGCCTGGTACGGTGTTTGAGTGCATATTTCCACTGTCCTCCTAACATCCTCTGCCGGCTGGTCGCTCCCGCTTCACAGCAAGCGGCGCTCGCAATAACGCAAATTCAGTCTGTGTTTTGACTTCAGTAAATCAGTTTTGGCAAATACAAATATATACATATATATATATATATATATAGGCAGGGCCGGAGTGTGACTCATTTTCAGCCCGGGAGTTTCATGCCTTAAACCGGCCCACTTTTTTCTTTAAATCTATTATTCGCTTGCATATCTCCTACAACTGAGGTTTTTTTTATTATTATTATTTTTTGAGCAAGGTGCCACTGTCAGGGGAGTCAAAAGATAATTACATCATCATTAGGGTTGCCAATTAACTTCAGAAATGGAAAATAAGGGCTCATTGTGATTCTTTATCTTTTATTCTTTAAGAAAATAGTGTTTATTCTTGTAGAAAATAAGTGTTTATTCTTTAAGAAAATAAGGGACAGAATAAGGGACGATCCAAATATTTGTACTGTACAATAATGTAGGCCTATATCTGCCTACAGTTAAAAAAGTTCTCAGAAATATCACATTTGTTTTGCTTAACCCATTTATGTACAATTATTCTAAAAAAAAAAATGTAATGTCATACAAAAAATGCCATCGGCCGGAGTAAATTTTTACCAATTTTTATAGAATTGTGACTACAAGGGTAGTAATTTAGGAGGTGAAAATACTGTGAAAGTACAAATGGCATGGAATTTGAGAAGCATAAACAAGTGAAGGTCTATGAAATGTCAGTCAATAAAGCAATTTTTTTAAACAATGGCATTTAAAGTTTTGAACTAAAATATTATTTCAACCATATAGCCTGTGAATCTGTGAATGAGCATTCATTCGGTTGCTTCTGGTGCTTGGATTTGTACTTCAATATAATGAGGTCCAAGTTAAAGAATAGCAGAATAGCTTTTTTTTTTCTCTCTCTCTCTCTATTTAACAGCATTAACTTACAATGAAATACGTCTTCGTTTTCGTTTTCCTGCCTTGCTAAATGTTGGGCTCATGATCAATAAGTTGCACTCGCCAGTGAACCTGGGTGCAGCACGCTGTGAAGCGGGAGCAGCCGGTAGAGGATTCCGGTTGGTCTTAAAGCCTTCCCCAAACACCTACGTTCACAAATAACAATGATTTTCGCAAAATGAATGATTAATTATCAATTGAGAATTTATTATTATCATCATCATTAGGGTTGCCAATTAACTTCAGAAATGGAAAATAAGGGCTCATTGTGATTCTTTATCTTTTATTCTTTAAGAAAATAGTGTTTATTCTTGTAGAAAATAAGTGTTTATTCTTTAAGAAAATAAGGGACAGAATAAGGGACGATCCAAATATTTGTACTGTACAATAATGTAGGCCTATATCTGCCTACAGTTAAAAAAGTTCTCAGAAATATCACATTTGTTTTGCTTAACCCATTTATGTACAATTATTCTAAAAAAAAAAATGTAATGTCATACAAAAAATGCCATCGGCCGGAGTAAATTTTTACCAATTTTTATAGAATTGTGACTACAAGGGTAGTAATTTAGGAGGTGAAAATACTGTGAAAGTACAAATGGCATGGAATTTGAGAAGCATAAACAAGTGAAGGTCTATGAAATGTCAGTCAATAAAGCAATTTTTTTAAACAATGGCATTTAAAGTTTTGAACTAAAATATTATTTCAACCATATAGCCTGTGAATGAATAAAAATGCATTCATTCGGTTGCTTCTGGTGCTTGGATTTGTACTTCAATATAATGAGGTCCAAGTTAAAGAATAGCTTACACTAGTTTTTTTTTCTCTCTCTCTCTCTATTTAACAGCATTAACTTACAATGAAATACATCTTCGTTCAGGTAGACTGAATGTTTTCCTGCCTTGCTAAATGTTGGGCTCATGATCAATAAGTTGCACTCGCCAGTGAACCTGGGTGCAGCACGCTGTGAAGCGGGAGCAGCCGGTAGAGGATTCCGGTTGGTCTTAAAGCCTTCCCCAAACACCTACGTTCACAAATAACAATGATTTTCGCAAAATGAATGATTAATTATCAATTGAGAATTTATTATTATGGTCTGGTGAAAATAATAATATGGGCTGTGAGAAAATAATAAATAAAAATAGTAGGGCTGCTGTGAGTGCAGGCAGCATATTTCAACCCAGTAGCATGACAACACACCGGCCCTTGCGGCCAAAAAACAGGCCGACCCACTGGGAATCCTCCCGGTGCTCCCGATTGGCCAATCTGGGCCTGTATATAGGCCTAGCCAGGGGTGAACCATCACCAACATTTCCTCCAGTATAAGGTATAAGAGATAATTTTGCCGGAAATGCTGAAATAAGCCACCCGTAATTATTACTACTACTACTGTTACTACTAATAAAACAGATCTCTGGGGGCCCCAAAAGTGCGTGGGCCCTTAGAATCGTCCTAACTTT
>NW_015505215.1:913711-929774 GCF_001515645.1 Sinocyclocheilus grahami | reverse complement strand
AAGGACCCGTCCTCCGAAGGATGCGGTCTTTGAATTGGGACACAGCTAGTGACTCTAGGATACGTAGGACGGGACGAAACCATGCAGTGAATGGGGGGGGGAGATAATTTTGCCGGAAATGCTGAAATAAGCCACCCGTAATTATTACTACTACTACTGTTACTACTAATAAAACAGATCTCTGGGGGCCCCAAAAGTGCGTGGGCAAGCCGGCCTCCGCATACTCTAGGCTCCGCATACTCTAGGCTCCGCATACTCGCGGCTCACTCTAGGCCTCCGGCGTAACATTTCCGTCACACGCTTGAGGTATTCGGCCAGTCACAACGCACTGGATAGCTGGCCAATCAGAGCACACCTCGCTTTACAGACTGATGAGCTTTGTAAAAATGTACGCGTTTCAGAAAGGCGGGGCATAGAGGAGAAACAATAATGTACAGTATAGTACTCTTTTCTTGAGTTGAGTACTATAACATTACATGCCATGTCAACTTGTGATTTGTTTTGTTGGTGTCAGCTTGTGTTTAAAAGGAAGAAAAGAAAGCTGCTTGGACCATGTGTTACTCAAACACCGAGCTCTGTGTTACTCCTGAAATTACAACATCATGATTTTCTTTCTCATTGTTGTCTTTGGTAAGTGTTTTAACAAAACATGGAGTTGCATTTTATGATTTTGATCAGGTAAATAGGATGACACAAATTCTGAATGCTTTCTGTTGAAAAGTGACTTTAAAGCTTTTCAAAAACTATTTTCCACAAATATGTATGTTGTCAAGTGTTTGTAGTGCTTAGCATACCATGAATTACAGTCAATGTGCTGGTAATTTTTGTCATAAAGACATCAATAATACATTTTTTTGCTCTTCTCAGGGCTTTTGTCCTTCACTTCAAGCCAAAAATCTCACCAGTATCACTTCATAAATATCAGAAAGAACTGGACTGAGGCTCAGAGATTCTGTCGTGAGATGTACACTGACCTGGCGACTGTGAATAATGAAGATGAGATGAACAGCTTGTTAAAAACCATAACTGATGATTCATATGGTGCATATATTGGACTATATAGAGGTGAAGTGTTCAGATGGCACACTGGACCCTGCCAGACAGTTTCTACAATGAAAAGACATTTGAAAACTGGAAAAATAACCAACCACATAAAAATAATAATGAGGGCTATGCTGCAATGGACAAAAATGGGCAATGGTTTAGTGATAGCTGTGACATACAAAGGCAATTTGTATGAGTTAATGGTAAGATTTTCTATTATACAATTGTCTGTTCATTGTATTGTGACATAGCTTACAGAATTACATTCCCACTGTTTTTATTTATTGTAACAGACACGATAGTGATCCAGTTTCATAAACTTATTTTCAGAAACATATTAGCAGCCATTATAATCTTTTACTTGTCATTTGTCTGTAGCAACAGCCACTAAAAAGTATATCCTGATTGTGGAGAACAAATCCTGGAGGGAGGCCCAAGAATATTGTACAAGTTTTCACACAGATCTAGCCAATGTCAGAAACGTATCAGAAAATCAAGATGCGAAGAACACCGCAAAAACCAATGTATGGATTGGACTATTTAAAGACTCTTGGTCATGGTCGGATCAGAGCAACTCTTCTTTCCGTTTCTGGATTTCAAGTCAGTTTAGTAACAACAGAAGAGACTGTGTTACAGTGATGTTGAACCAAACAGGAAAATGGAATGACGTTCAATGTAACAGCACTCAGGCCTTCACCTGTCATGGTGGTGTGTTCATTTTTTTCTCTTCTTTGTGTTTAAAACTTTTAAAAATTCATAATGTAATATGCATCTAATCTGACTCCTTTACAGATCTGAAATCTCAATCAACCACTTAACCAGGTATATTGCCAGCACGAACATTAAAGGGATAGAAAAAAAAGAAAGAAAGAAAAGTAAAAGAAAATGCTGTCATCATTTATTCACGCTCATTTGGTTCCAAATAGGGATGCACAATTTTGGGATGATTTTTATTTCTGACAATAAAAAAAATAAAATTGTAAAATTCAGTTAAAAAACAAAAAGCTCAAGGCTTGCTGTGCTAGTTTGTAGGGCTACACAATTTGGCATAAAAAAAAGTAATTTTCATAAAGCTTTTATTTTGTCGGAAAACCACAGAGAGACCTTAAAGCTTCTCTTTGGTTAACAACATTTTATTACGATCAATCGTGCAGCCCTAGTTTAAGTCTGTTTGCATTTCTTTCTCCTGCAGAACAATAAGAGAAGATATTTTGAAGAAGGTTAAGAAACAACACAGGAGTCCATGCACTGAAAACATTTTTCAAACTATCTTCTTTTAAGCTGCACAGAAGAAAAGAATGTCACACAGTTGTAAAACGACACGAGGGTGACTGAACATAATTGTCATATTTGGGTGGAGTATGGCTTAAAAATACAGTTAAAATCATATTATCCTTTGAACCTTTTAACACTTGTTGTTCAGCACATGAGAAATGTTACAGCAAAAGCATTAACTATGTAATTTATTAACCAAAATGTTGTCACTGGTACAGCTACTCCTAGACCAGCAACAACTAATACTGAGAGGGAAAATACAAGCACACAATCGACACAAATACTCACTACAGTGCCAGAGCAAGGTACAAGAAAATGCTCACTGTGAATGTTTTTGATGCTCTGTCATTAGTTCTGGTTCTTGCATTTAGTTGGCTGAACTAAGACTTTTCAGTGTTTGTCTCATGCATCGGCTTGTGTGCAGGTTCCAGACAGACTCTCATTAGACAGTCTGTGTATTTCTGCAAGTAACACTATTAGACAGCAACACGTGACCATCTTTATCATTGACTGACTCGTTCAAAAACACCAGATTAATTCAGGAACAAAACACTCTGAGACATGCTTTGGCTTTGTTGGGAACTCTTTTGTTGGCAAAAATAGACAAAGTATCAGGAAAAAAGGTAATATTACTTTCTTGATTATTTAACTGTTGTATCACATATTCGGCTTATACTCTTTATTATAAAGAATAATTTAACTCTAATGCTTGCTTCCTTGAGCAGACACATTTTCAAGGTTCAATAAATAGTACATATAATAATAGTTAAATATTTAGTTATACTAGTTGTATTGTATTTCAATGTATGCTATTATTTTATCAAGTCAAGTAAACTTTATTAATATATAACTTATATACAATATATATAACTTTATATATAACTTATATACACTATAGATTGTGCCACAGCAGCTTCACTGTAATAAAAAGGAAAATAGCATGTTTTGTTTAAATGTTGCAGAATCCATCACTTAAGAAACAAACTCAATTTTAGCTGTAAAGCAGCTCTACAGAAGACTGTAGTGTCATTATTCAGCTCAAGTCAGTTCAGTGTTGATTCAGTTCAGTTTAATAACAGCGTCAATGCTGCAAAGTTCATCAATTGAAATCTTGTTCAAGTCAGCTATAAGCAGCTCCACAAAAGACAGTGTTATTATTCAGCTCAATTTAGATTAATTTTGATTCAGTTCGATTCAATAATAGTGTCAGTGTCATTATCCAGCTCAATTCAGTTCGAATGTAGTTGTCATCTGATGGTGTCATTGCAGTTGAATCGATAATATTACCAAATATTATAATTGTCTTACATCATACCTTATAAAGGTGTATTATGCACTTTCCTTATAGTTCCACTTACAACTCAGTATAATCCGTATTTTTGTCAATTCACTCCAAAGATAACCTGATTCTGGTCCGTGAGAACCTGACGTGGACTGAAGCTGTGACTTACTGCAGAAAGCACCATGTGGACCTGGTCTCCATTCACAGTGAGGAGCTTCAGAACAGGGCAGCGAGAAAAGCCATCCAGGCCTCCACTTCTCATGTATGGCTGGGACTCCGTTACACCTGCACCTTCAACTTCTGGTTCTGGATAAAGAACAGAGAAGCAGGCTGCTACCAGAACAGGGCGTCTGGTCATGGGCCACATGGCTATGAGGAGTGTGGGCCGTCAGGAGCTATGGAGTCCACTGGGGGGCACCGTTGGGTCGGGAGGCCAGAGAGCGAAATGCTCAATTTAATCTGCCAAATATGTACTAATGTATTTTAACCATAAAGAACGATGGAAAACTGTGAGGATTCAGTCAGAGAGAAATGCACTTTTATTAAAATTTTTAAAGGATACTGTGAGATTTACATGCCATTTAATGTGTAACATGATATTCAATATAATAAACTGTTAGCAACAAAGCACACTGATAATACAATGTTACATTATTTCTCATATGGTCTATGAATTAATGTATTTTATTATTCTTATTTGTTTGGCTTTAATTCAGAGTTTGACAACAGGAAAGTGTGGCCATGTGAAGAAAATGCACAATAGTGAGTTAATTTCATAACATAATGTACAGGTAATGAGGAATTTTTAAATATAATTGTTTAATAGTACCAGCAAATATGTGATCTGTATCTGAACACATGTCTGATTAAGGCTCTTTCATACACTTTCATTTTTTTATGTGCTTGTGAACATGGCTGTAATTTTTGTAAGAATACAAATACGTTGTGTATACTGTAATATGAATAATATATATATATATATATATATATTTAAAATTGTAATATTGTACTAATACAAATTAAATATATTTGCTCATTGCACAACATTATGCTAATTGGCAAAGCTGTGGTTTTAGATCTTCTGACAAAAATATTTATATGTTTCATAGGAAGTATAGTATTCAAATGACATTTATTTTAGTCTATTATGAGGTAGTTTACTATAGAGGATCTTTGTGTTTTGTGGCCCTTTCGGTGTTCAGTTACAGGAACACAAGTGTGGTTTTCATTTGCCTATCTAGATCTGTTAATTTAAAGGGAAAGAATGTAATAAGAATTGTAATATAACACACACAGGGTGTCATTTGCATGAACGCAGCACCATCATGCTGTTCATACTCCTTGCTGTCTTAGGTAAGCTTTTTTACAGCCTTTAATTCTCTTTCTTAACCACTGAAACTGCTGATGTAATTTAGCACTTAATGCCATAATAGACAAGGATATGCTTACTTTTCTTCATGCATTAATTCTTCCATATTTATTCTATGCTCTTCGCAGGGCTTTCTTCCTTCACTTCAAGCAAAATATCTTACCATTATCACTTCATAAATATCAGAAAGAACTGGACTGAGGCTCAGAGATTCTGCCGTGAGAAGTACACAGACCTGGCGACTGTGGAAAATGCAAAAGAGATGAACAACTTGCTCAAAAGCATAAAAGATGTTTTGTATGATGTGTATATTGGGCTTTATAGAGGTAATGATTTCAAATGGCATTGGACCCTGTCAGACAGTTTCTACAATGGAGAGATATTCAAAAACAGTAAAATTATAAGTAATAATGAGAGCTGTGCTGCAATGGACAACAACTGGAAAGTGTTTAATGATAACTGTGACTCACAAAAGCAATTTGTATGCTTTAATGGTAAGATTTGCTATTGAAACTATTTGGCATTAAGAATTAAATATATGACACATTAGTTTTGTAATGTTTTGTGACTATTTACATAACATTACGTAACAGTCATGACGAAATATTACCGGCCATTTTGAACTTTTTCTTGTTGTTTGTCTGTAGCAACAGCCAATGAAAAGTATGTCCTGATTGAGACGAACAAACCCTGGAAGGAGGCACAAGAATATTGCAGAACCTTTCACACAGATTTAGCCAATGTCAGATCCTGCACAAAAAATGGCAAGAACAAAAAAACAACAACTGATGTATGGATTGGACTATTTAAAGATGCCTGGTCATGGTCAGATCAGAGCAAGTTTTCTTTTCGTTTCTGGAATTTCAGCCAGCTGAAACCCATCAGCAGGCATCACAACTGTACTGTAGTGATGGTGAACCAAACAGGGAGATGGAATGACATCCAATGTAATGTCACTCTTCCCTTCATCTGTCATGGGGGTGCGTTCATCACATTTTCCTCAGCAGCCTTTACATCTACACAGACTGTTACAGGCTACATTTGACAATATGTAATATGTCCATATTCTGCCTTTTTTACAGATCTTAAACCAACCACTAAACCAGCAACAACAACCAGACAGAATCCAAGTATAACTTTCAAATGTAATTTGTCACACATTCATCCTCATAAATCTAAGATGTGACATGAATAGGGTGAAAAGCTTAAAATTAGCAGCTAGTTTAGTACCAAAGAACATATCTTTTTGTGTAGTTTAAGGAACAGTCTACATTTGAATATATTACATACAAATTCATAGTCTGTTATAGAAAAAGCCTTAAATTAAACAATTATTAACTAGAAATGTTCTCACGATACAACTACTCATGGACCAGCAACAACGCAGTACAGACTACTTCAAAACACAACCAAGGGGGAAAATACAAGCAACACAAATACTACAGGTCAAGAGCAAAGTGAGAGATTTGCTCACTTTGAATTTGTGTTACTTTGTATTCATACAATAGTTGGCCTGCATTGTTTATAAGGCTCTTCACTGTCTCCACCACAAAAGAATGATTAATTTTTATTTTCAGCAATGTATCATAAAATAAGACTAAAAATAAGATTAATTATACAATGTATTAATTCAAAATGTTCTCACTGATACAGCTATTCCAGGATCGGCAACAACACAGTACAGACTACTTCAAAATACAACGGAGGCGGAAAATACAAGCAATCAACCTACACAAATACTCACTACAGGTGCAGAGCAAGGTGAGTGATTTCCTCACTGTGAATATTTGTTGTTAGTTTTTCTTATTTGAATTGATGCAAGTTTGCCTACATTGTTTATAGGACTCATCATTATTACATTTTCACTGTCCTCCTCACCACAAAAGAACCATACATTTTTGCATTTTTTACAAAACATTATTAGCCTGCTATGCTGCTCATGTACACATATGTAAATAGCCAATAAAAAAATAGGAACTCATTATTTATGAATTTATTTTTACATATTTCACATTGGTTATTTCAGAAGCATTAAAAAACAAAACGCAAAAATGTGTAATGTAAATAGCCTATAAAAAAATAGGAAGTCATTATTTATGAATTGGTTTTTACAGATTTCACATTGGTTATTTCAGAAGCATGAAAAAACAAAACGGTTATTTAAACTGGGAACAGATTATAGCCTATGATAAAAGTGAGCAAAGAACATGCTTTAGTCCATGACCTCAGTAATGTGAGTTATGCCGAGTTAACACTGCAGGATTTTAGCCCGATTTTTCACTCGCCGACAGGTTTTGCGAAATCGCCGACAAATGCCCGACATCGGAGGCAAATCGGTACTCATTCACGCGAGTGACAATCACGCAGTGTGAATGATCAAAGACGCGATCTGAGGGAATCGCAGACACGTCGCCGACGCCGGTGAAATATTTGGCATGCTAAATATCTGGAGCTGTCGGCGATTCACAGTCACGCTGTGTGAAATGAGTTCTGACTGAAAAACACATCGGCGATGACATACAGCCAATGAGAGACCAAGATACAGAGCAGCGGGAAGTTCGGGGAGGAGTTATATGAAACGTAGTTTGCGGACCAGTGTTGCCAAATCGGCGATTGCCGCCGGTAGTTTTTAATGTCAGCAGGTTGAAGCGACCCCAATAACGTGATATTTAGGCCCTGGAATGTGAATTGTACCAGGAGAACCCCGCCAAATAAAATGGGTATTTTAAGTCAAAATGCTTAGTCATGTTGTCAATATAACACTCTGTTAGTATTACTTGATGTAAACTATCTAAAAAATATTTGCTTGGAATAAATATTTATTGCATAAAAATTATGTAACGAGAGGAAAGTTGCCCAATGTAGCTAAGTAAAAGTAATTTTTTTTTCGTTAGAAATGTACTCGAGTTAAACCTTTAACTCTTCTCTTAAAAGTATGAATTTTCCAAACATTTACTCAAGTAATGTAATGGAGTAAATGTACTTTGTTACTACCCACCTCTGCTTAATGAGAACATTAACAAAATGCTCTTAGAGCATACTTTTGTTAACTGGGAATTGTATCAACTTGTAACACTTGTTCCATATTGTTTCCACATGAAACTCAAAATAATCCATGTTTTTGATTTATTTATTTTGATTTATTTAATTATTATTATTATTTTTTTTTTTGGCAAACCATTCCAAAGATAACCTGATTCTGGTCCGTGAGAACCTGACGTGGACTGAAGCTGTGACTTACTGCAGAAAGCACCATGTGGACCTGGTCTCCATTCACAGTGAGGAGCTTCAGAACAGGGCAGCGAGAAAAGCCATCCAGGCCTCCACTTCTCATGTATGGCTGGGACTCCGTTACACCTGCACCTTCAACTTCTGGTTCTGGATAAAGAACAGAGAAGCAGGCTGCTACCAGAACTGGGCGTCTGGTCATGGGCCAGATGGTTATGAGGAGTGTGGGCTGTCAGGAGCTATGGAGTCCACTGGGGTGCACCGTTGGGTCGGGAGGCCAGAGAGCGAAAGGCTCAATTTCATCTGCCAGTTATGTACAGATGTGTTCTAGCCACAAAAGTGGAGAGAGTGAATGACTGAGAGACTGATTTTTACTGTGTTTGTTAATTGTATCAGGTACTGAATGTGATCTATATGAAACCTGCCATCAAGGAGTAGGGAAGTAACAGTAGAAGACTTGACTGTAGTGACATAGCTTGGTATAACTTGGTTTATATTTTTTCTAATTAGTGAAGTTCATCCAGTCAGAGACCTATACAACTATTTACATGTACTTAATATAATTAACCAATATGAATATAATATCTTAAATCTTAAATATAATACCCTAAAGACAAAGTCAAGCATAATGGTGGTAGTAAATCTCTCTTGAGGTTGTGTCATCATGCAAATTGCCTAAAGACTATTGGTAAAAAATTGTCTTTTTGGACCAATTTTTATTTATTTATTTTATTTTTTGAGAAAAGTGCTTTGCAAATACATTTATATTATTAATAATTGTTTTAAATGAATAACACCCATTAAAAATATGGGCTTCTAAACCTAGACTGCAGGTGATTACTCTTTCCATTTTTAAAAATGTCAGATTATATTTGAATTTGCCTTGGCCATAAATAGTTGCAAAAGAGCAATTTTGTGAAGCGTCAAGACACAGTTATTGTTGAAAGAGGGATTCAGAAACAGAAAGGTTTTGTTGTTGTTGTTTTGTTTTTGTTTTTTTGTTTTTTAAATATGTAGCCAGTGCAGAGACTGTAAAATTGGAGTAATATGATCATATTTTCTTGACCTGGTAAGGACTCTAGCCGCTGCATTTTGGACTACCTGTAGCTTGTTTATTGAAGATGCAGGACAACCACCTAGCAGTGCATTACAATAGTCCAGTCTAAAGGTCATGAATGCATGAACTAGCTTTTCTGCATCAGAAACAAGTAACATATTTCGTAGCTTGGCAATGTTTCTAAGATTGCAGAAGAATGCTGTTTTTGTAACATGGGAAATATGATTTTCAAAACACAAGTTGCTATCTAATATAACACCCAGATTTTTGACTGTAGAGAAAGTAACAGTACATCCGTCTAGTTGCAAATTGTAACCCAAGAGATTCTGTGTACTGTTTTTTGGTCCAATAAGTAATATCTCTGTCTTATCCGAATTTAATAGGAGAAAATTATTGGTCATCCAATCTTTTATATTTTTAACACACTCTGTTAGCTTAGATAATTTAGAAGTTTCATCTGGTCTAGTTGAGTATCATCAGCATAACAGTGGAAACTAATCCCATATTTTCTAATAATATTACCAAGGGGCAACATGTATATCGAAAATAGCAGAGGACCTAGGACAGATCCTTGTGGCACTCCATATTTTACTGGTGATAATTGAGATGACTCCCTATTTAAATAAACAAAGCGGTAGCGATTGAAACTAGCAAGGAGATGCAACCTTGGTCTGATGCAAGAAGCAAGTCATTTGTAATTTGAACAAGTGCAGTTTCTGTGCTATGGTGGGGCCTGAAACCTGACTGAAATTTTTCATAGAGATCATTTTTTTGCAGGAAGGAGCACAATTGAGCAGACACAACTTTTTCTAAAATTTTAGACATAAAAGTTTGTAATTTGAACAAGTGCAGTTTCTGTGCTATGGTGGGGCCTGAAACCTCACTGAAATTCCTCATAGAGGAATTGTTTAGACAAACAGATGATTTGAAATGGGTCTGTAATTTGCCAGTTCACTTGGATCTAGTTGTGGTTTCTTAATAAGAGGCTTAATAACTACCAGCTTGAATGGTTTTGGGATGTGACCTAAAGACAACGATGAGTTAATAATATTGATAAGCGGTTCTTCTGCTACAGGTAACAACTCTTTCAGTAATTTAGTGGGTACAGGATCTAGCATGCATGTTGTTGGTTTAGATGCAGTGATAAGTTTATTTAGCTCTTCCTGTCCTATAGTTGTAAAGCACTGCAGTTTATCTTTTGGTGCGATGAATGAAGCGGAAGTATTATACGCTGTAGAATCTACATTTGTTATTGTATTTCTGATGTTATCCATTTTATCAGTGAAGAAATTCATAAAGTCATTACTATTAAACTGTGAGGGAATATTTAGATCGGGTGGCGTCTGGCTATTTGTTAATCTAGCCACTGTGCTAAATAAAAACCTTGGATTGGTTTGGTTATTTTCTATAAGTTTGTGAATATGCTCGGCCCTGGCAGCTTTTAGAACCTGTCTATAGCTGGACATAGTGTTGCCACGGTACCAAAATTTCAGTATTCTGTGTCAATACCAGTGAAAATCCACGGTTCTCGGTACCAATTTCGGTACCAAAGCAAAACACAAAAACATGCTAATTAAATTTTTTTTTTTTTAATCCAAAATGTGTACATATTTAATTGTAAAGGGCTTTTGAAAACCTAGAGCTATTCAGCCAAGAATAACAACTAAGCCCAGAACTTCTGACTTATTTGACACAATGTTAACCATTTGTACATTCTCTAACACACATATTTTAGATTCACAATTCATTTAAAAGCCTCTGGTGTGTAAAAATAGTAAATATCATCATGTTCTCCTGTTTTTGTTACCCTATTAAAAGTTATAGGAGCATTAAATAGTTAATAAAGAAACTTCATTCATATACTCATTATATTAACATTAGCCACGTTTATGCTAACGATTAACTACTCTAATAACAGCATTCATTTCAATCTGACATTCAAATTAAAATATTGAATAATATGCAGTGTTTCCCCCACAACGTGCACTCTATTTGTGGCGGCATATATATGCAAATTCATTTTCTGCTAGCAGGAGACGCTTGTAGAGCGTGAGAGATCAGGTTTCCTGGTAACGCTGTACACAAAGCAGCGCTCAGCTCACAAACGCTGCTCAAGCATGTGTAGGATCTCTGTCTGCGAACGGACCCACTTACACCAGTTTAAGTCACACATGAAACAATCACATTCTATTGAGACAAACTGAGAAGCAACCTATGCAGCCCTCTGCAGTTGTAAAACTCATGCAGGGTCAGTGAAGTGTCTCAGCAGTTCCTGCCCCATCTAGCTTATGGTCTCAAGAGACTATAATAAAACAGTGCTTAAACCCTAGCTCAATCTAGGATACAAACTATCTTTGTTTTATGGGCTTTCAGGGACCAGATGCGTGATACCCATGACCATTTAACACATAAATTGATAATCCCGTCAACAAAAGAGACAATTTTATAGCTCCATGTCCGAGCGAGAAGGATGGCAGACCTCCACTCGTGACATGGGCATGACCTCAGGACACCTCCCCTTTTCTCACTGCATTCCAAAAAAGGACGCACCCTTTTCTCTCTCTTCGGTCAGACAAAGGGACATGAAACTTACAACAGACAATTTAAACAGATAATCATTTATGTGCATAACAGGTGTAGGGATTTCATATACAGGACACGGAGATGCCACTGGATCACCATCATGAGGGTTTGAATTAATCTAATCAAGAGATACCACAGAGACCTTTTGTACCAGAGCTGAAAAGCCTTTTCATGACATATGGATGCCTCGTGATCGTGGATGCATAGAATTAGTATATCCAGCAGAAAAAGGATGAAAAGAATTAAATAATGCCCTCAGGCAAGCACAGGATATACAGCGTGACGCCACATGACTATCCCATGTTTAACCATCTGCTTCCTGCATGACCGAAACCCTTACTTTCTTGGGTCACAGACAAAGAAACAGAGTGTACACAGACAATCATTAAAAAATCATTCAAAGTATTGGAGCAACTATATTCACAAATAATGTTTTATGTCTTAAATATGTGTGATGTGTTTATCGAAACCATGATACCTCAATCTTGGCCTTATAACTTTTCTTTTAGTGATTATGATTACTGTGTATGCAAAATACCTGTTGTTTAAGCTTGAATGAGAGCTTGTCTTATTCGCCGAACATTGGTGCTCGTGAAAAGCTTATATTTTGTATCATTCTCTGGTGATAATACTGTTATCAGAAGATAGTTAAAACTTGCAGAAATGCTCTCCACAAACAGCATGCGATCCATGGCAACCAGGCCACCATCTGATTGGACAGCGACCTGTGGGCTTGACAAAAGTCAGCCTGCTTAAAATGGACACAAAGCCCTCTGGTGCTTCTTACGCTCGGACTCGCACTCAAAAGAACGTTGGCTTTCACCTTGGTGAGCGTGATAAAGCGCCCCACGCCACACCACCACATAGCAAGACCATCTAAGAACTCCGACACTTCAGTGAGACTTCGCGATCTTCAGAGATCTTCAAAGTCTTGCAAACTCAGGCTTTTAGCAGGACTGCTGAAGTCTCTTCCGTAAACCGGCAACCAACCACTCCAAGAGGGCTTCCCCAAAAGAACGTCATTCAAACGTCATTCCGACGTCAAAGCAACAGCCAATCAGCGAAGGAATTTCCCTCAACAGACATCCAGGAAGCCCGCGTCAGCGAAGGAACTGCCTCAGCGTTCAGCTCTCAACTAAACAGAACGCAAGTAAACGAACAAACTCTTCAGATCTGCTGAACTGGTGTAGAGCTAAGTTAAACAGTAAAGATAAGACAATCGCTGCTTGGTGTTCTCCTAGGCTGAATTTAAAACCACTCGCGAAACTTAATGCAACTCCGTCAACTCATTTCCTTGAATCTTTGTGTGTATGTATGTGTGTGTATGTTTTAGTTAGGTTTTTAATACTGTAACCGAGACGCTGGAGTTTGGTTAGAATCCAAGAGCGGAAGTTTATTAAAGGTCAAGGCTTTAAACAGATGTCGATAATCAGGCAGAGGGTCAAAGTCAGAGAAGCAAGCAGATCGTTCGTCATACACAAGGGCAGAAGCAGAGACAATAATAGAGAGGCAGGCAATGAGTCCAAACATAAACATTAGTCCTATCAGGCGTCAGAACAAAAGGGGCAGAGTACAAATACCGTGAGTCAAGAAGTCAGGCAGAATCATACACAGGAAATCAATCAGGAACAGAGGAAGAATAACGCTTGGTAAGGCAGATAAACTGGCAATACTTCACGATCAGCACATGGACTGGTCTCAGTTTATATGAGAGTCAAACAGGAAGTGGAAGCAGAGGGAGTGGAGCACGGTCAGTACTCGGGAGAGGGCTCCCTCTGCTGGCTTGGCGTTACACAGTTTCACAAATAATATTTTGTATGTCTTATATATGCTTGATGTGTTTCGTGTAATTGGTGCAACTTTAATCAGTGTTTTATTACCCTTTTAGGAAATAAGGTTATTCAAATGTGTTTAATATGTAAAGTTTAATCTTGAACGAATGGGCACGACAAATGCAGAATGTTGAAATGAAGTAAACTTTAATAGTATGTACAATACTTGCATTTAAGAAACTTTATAGAAGTATTAACACAACTTTTATAGATAATGTCCTCATGTGATGAATTGAAGCCTCTTGTTAATGTATGCACGCTCCACCTTGCAAGAAGTCGATTGGAAGATCGCGCCATGGGACGGACTGACGCCGCGGATCAAAAACCCAATGCAAGACTGACTTGCTTGCTTGCTTCTTCGCTTTTCGCCATGTTACGAGCACTCCAACTTGTGCTTACACGCTTACTATCAAAGCGACCGGACATCTAAAACTCAAACACTTCAGTTGAAACTTTGTGATCTTCAGAGATCTTCAAAGAACTTAAAGTCTTGCAAACTCAGACTTTCAGCAGAACTGCTCAAGCCTCTGCGTCATCAAGAAACCAACCAATCTCCGGAGGGCCTCCCCAAAGGGACGCCATCCTGACGTCATCGCAGTAACAAATCAGCAATGGAATTCCCTCAAGCAGCCAAACCAGGAAATTCAGCTTTTCAGCTGTCACCCAAAACGCAAGTACAAACAAGGTCTTCTATCCGCTGAAATAGGTGCTGAACCATTTAAGCAGTAAATGTAAGACAAACCTCTGCTTTGTGATTTTCTCAGGTTGCAAGTAAAAGAACTGGAGCGAATATCTTGCTAAAACTTTGGGCTTTCCTCTGAACTCCGTTAACATCATTCTTCAGAACTGTATGTATGTGTGTGTGTGTGTGTGTGTATGTGTGTTTTAGCTTAATGTAATCTAGAAAAGCCAATAAATTTGTGTTTCATTTATAAAGAATCATTGTCTGGTGTGGTATAATTTTAAAATCAAACCTTGCCAAGATCACGTTACCTCGCTAGGAGCTTACAAATTATCATAATTGTATTGACCTGTGGCCAAGGAAAATACACATAGTCAGATTGTTAAGATACACGGACATTAACGTCTCGCTGGACGACCGTTGATAAGGTGTAAACTATTAAAATTTGAAATCAGTTCTAATCAGGATGACTTCGAATTTTCCGATTCGAGTCCTCTCAAAACCTGAATGAATTAACAATAATTAATTCCCTAAGAAAAGTAATCAGACATTACACATTAAAGGCAAGATGAAATGAAAATGACATCGATAATTTTCTGAAGACAGTCATTTCCTTCAGAAATACAATGATATAAAAACACCCGCACCGGGTTTCGACTTTGACACGTGCAGTGCTCATGTTTATTCAACGAAGTCAAAGCCTTTTGGAAAATCTATTTGTGGCTGTGAGTTTTGATATTGTGGCCGGCCGCCTCAAATAAATCAACGTGGGAAACACAAATATAAAAAATTTAAATGAAACTTACCTGCTTGAACTCTTTCATTTGATCTGGGTGTCTTTAAAGTGTTTTGTTAGTTTGGTGTGTTTCCTCGTTTTGAGTTTGCCACGTCTCAGTGCTTTTATGAAGAGAGCTCATCTGCGCACCTTTCCAATAGCGCATCAAGAACCGGGTTGACCGGGTACTTGGTACCACTGGTACTTAAAAAAAACTGGTACCGTAACATTTTAATTTTTTTAGTACCAACTTGGTACCGAAGTACGGGGTCTTTTGACAACACTAGCTGGACATACTGTTTTTCCACGCAATTCTAAAAACTTACAAGTTAGTTTTTCTCCATTTGCGCTCAAGACTACGAGTTTTTTTCTTGAGAGAAGCGTCTGGTTATTTGTTAATGTAGCCACTGTGCTAAATAAAAACCTTGGATTGTTTTGGTTATTTTCTATGAGTTTGTGGATATGCTCGGCCCTGGCAGCTTTTAGAGCCTGTCTATAGCTGGACATACTGTTTTTCCACGCAATTCTAAAAACTTACAAGTTAGTTTTTTCTCCATTTGCACTCAAGATTACGAGTTTCTTTCTTGAGCGAATGGGTATTACTGTTGTACCATGGTGCAGTACGTTTTTCTATAACCTTTTTCAATTTGATGGGGGCAACAGCTTATAATGTATTAGAGAAGATAGTGCCCATGTTGCTAGTTATTTCGTCTAGTTCATGTGTACTTATTGGTACACAGAGCAGTTGAGATAAATCAGGCAGGTTATTTGTGAATCTGTCTTTGGTGGCTGGAACAATAGTTCTGCCCGGACGATAACGCGGAGCCATATAGTTAATATTAGTAATACGCAGCATGCACGATACAAGGAAATGGTCAGTAACATCATCGCTTTGAGGTACGATATCTATATCAGTAAGATCAATTCCATGCGATA
>NW_015505215.1:912551-913612 GCF_001515645.1 Sinocyclocheilus grahami | reverse complement strand
GTACCCCTCCCAGTCTATAAGGTATTGAAGCCGGCCGCCTCGCCGCCGGGATTCGAGGATCTCCCTGACTCGGTAGATGGCTTCGTCGGGGACGACCTCGGGCGGAAGGGGGGGTACCTCGTGTTCTGTGGAGGGAGGGAGAAGAGAATTAGTGAAGGGCTTTAGCAAGGACACGTGAAAGGTGGGGGAGATCCGATAATGGGCAGGCAGGTGTAACCGGTACATGACATTGTTGATGTGCCTTGCTATGGGGAAAGGACCTATGTACCGGGCACTCAGCTTCCGAAGTTCCTGAACACGTGCTGGAAGAGAGCTTCGGCGGTTTCCAGGGCGGTAGGTAGTCCCTGCAGGGGAATGAGTTTGCAGGATTTAGAGAATCGGTCGACGACCACTAGGATGGTCGTGAATCCTTTGGAGGGAAGTAGGTCCGTGGCGAAGTCCACCCCCAGGTGGGACCAGGGACGGCGAGGGATGGGTAGCGGGACCAGTTTCCCCTCGGGCAGATGACATGGCGTGGTGGTGATGGCACAGACCGAGCATCCCCTGACATACCGGGCGACATCTCGGGCCATGTGGGGCCACCAGTAGCAGCTCTGGAGGAGCGAGAGGGTTCGGCGGCTGCCTGGGTGCCCTGATCCCGGAGAGGTGTGAACCGAGTCCAGAAGGGTGACACGCAGGGGGGATGGGACATAGCTCCTCCCTTCTGGGCCTCCCGGCAGAGCGGGTTCGGTGAGAGTGGCGGCACGGATCTAGTCAGTGAGAGCCCACTGAATGGGAGGCATGAAGACGGCAGGCGGCAGGATGGGCTCGGGTTCTTCGGGGGTAGGATCCGGTTGGTGTAGGGAAAAGTGCATCCGCGCGGACATTCTTCGTCCCGGGACGGTAAGTGACCACGAAGAGGAAGCGGGTAAAGAACAGCGCCCAGCGGGCCTGCCTAGGGTTCAGACGTTTGGCCTCTCGGAGGTATTGCAAGTTTTTATGGTCGGTGATGACGTCAAATGGGTGCTTGGCACCCTCCAACCAGTGCCGCCACTCCTCCAGGGCGAGCTTGATGGCTAGTA
>NW_015505215.1:911099-912541 GCF_001515645.1 Sinocyclocheilus grahami | reverse complement strand
GGGGGGTTCACCTCGCCACTGTGATAGGACGGCGCCCACTCCCAGGGTCGAGGCGTCTACCTCGACCAGGAAGCGGAGATTAGGGTCTGGGTGTGACAGGGCCGGGGCCGTACAGAAGGCTTCCTTGAGCTGGCTGAATGCTCGGTGGGCCTCTGGGGTCCAAGTGAGGAGTTTGGCTTTCCGTCGGAGGAGAAAGGTATGGGGCGGCGCCATCTGGCTGAAGTGGGCGATGAAGCAGCGGTAGAAGTTCGCGAACCCTAAGAACCTCTGCATCTCCTTGACGGTACCGGGTTGGGGCCAGTTCTGGACGGCTTCCACCTTCCTCTGGTCCATTTGTACTCCGGCCGGGGTGACGATGTATCCCAGGAAGTGAACCGTGGACTGATGGAACTCACACTTCTCGGTCTTGAGGAACAGGTGGTGTTGACGGAGGCATTGGAGGACTTGGGTGACATGGTGACATGGTGACGGTGTGCTTCGAGCGTGGGCGAGTAAATGAGAATGTCGTCGATGTAGATGAGGACAAACCGATTGAGCATGTCTCGGAAGATCTCGTTCATGAAGTTCTGGAAAATGGAAGGGGAGTTGGAAAACCCATATGGCATGACCCGGTATTCGTAGTGCCCGGTGGGCGTGACAAAGGCGGTCTTCCATTCGTCACCCCGGCGAATGCGGATGAGGTTGTATGTGCTCCTGAGATCTAGCTTGCTGAACACACAGGCTCCGCGGAGTTCCTCCGAGGCTGCCGGGACCAGAGGAAGGGGATAGGCGAACTTCACCGTTTGGACATTTAGGGCCCGGTAATCGATGCAGGGTCTTAGGCCCCCATCTTTCTTGGCCACAAAGAAGAAGCTCGACGCTGTGGGTGAGGTGGATGGACGGATGAACCCCTGGTGTAAGGCTTCCTGCATGTACTCCTCCATGGCGGTTCTCTCCGGGATCGACAGGGGATAGACACGTCCTTTGGGTAATGGGCCCCAGGCAGCAGGTCAATGGCACAGTCCCATGGCCGGTGAGGTGGCAGGTGAGTGGCAGCGAGCTTGCTGAACAAGTCCTGGAACGCCTGATATTCGGGAGGAGGAGGTGTGATAGGCGCGGAATCCGGGATTTCCACTGAGGTGGAACAGACTGGGAGATCCTTCCGGTCGGCGAGCGGTCTAGGCAAATCCCGGAGACACCTTTGTTTGCACTCCCCACTCCACGTGAGTATTTCTCCGGACCTCCAAGCGATGGTGGGCTGATGCCGGGAGAGCCAGGGGCATCCCAGGACGATGTCCACGACGGCCTCCTCCAGCACCAGTAGAGAGATCCGTTCGGCGTGGAAACATCCAATCCGAAGAACGACCTCGGGCGTACGGTGCCGCACCAGCCCTTTGCCCAGCGGCTTTCCCTGGACAGTGATGATCTGGTAAGTTGTGGAGTTTTTGCAGCGGGGAATTTGC
>NW_015505215.1:909986-911079 GCF_001515645.1 Sinocyclocheilus grahami | reverse complement strand
GGGCTCTCGTCGCCCTTCAGGATCGCGTGTAGTGGGTGTACACTTTACCTTCAGCTAACGTAGCACGGACGTGCTGGACGATGAAGTCTATGACGATCACAGTGTCACGTTCCGTCTCGCGGAGGGGAGCAAAGCGGTTCCTGGCCTGGCTCGTGTCTTCCGGTGCGGGTGCACCCAGGGACCTCCGTAAATGCCCTGGTCTTAAATGGGGAGTGTTGCTCAGCTCGTCTCTACAGAATCTCTCACAGCACCTCAAGTGCGTTAAGATTGAGTGAAATACATTTCCACTGAAGGATTTTCACCTTGGGAGAATGAATATATTCATTGTCATGCTGAAAAAATGCCCAATAATGCAGGGAATGAGGGGAGGGTAGCATCTTCTATTTCAGGTTTTTGTATTACTTCACACAGTGGTGTGTAAATTCATGCCAGCATTGATAAAGCACAACTCCCTCACACCTTCAGCACTCATACATCCCTTGCAATCCCTTTTTTTAGATGTTACTCTGAGGGGGTTCAACAGAAATTCGACGGTACTGAAAGATAAAACCACTTCTCCAAACAAATATTATTTTTTTCCCTATTTTATTTCCCCAAGTGCACATATATAAATATTTGCCACAAAATAAACTATATAAAGAAAACAAGCAGTCTTTGCCTTTGTGTGAATCAGTCAAATAAATGAAACTTAACGTGAAAAGATCAGACTTTCGCTGAGCTGAATTGATGATGATGATGATGATGCTGATAAGTTATTTGAGAGCGATGCAATGATATAATCCAAATTAGTGAGAGGTGAAAATAATCAATGGCGTTTGGTGACTCGCTGGCCTTACTCCGCGTTTACTAAGGCCACGCAATACCCAGATCCACCCCTCTCGCTTCGTTTGAGCGTAAACTCTACTAGTTCTCAAACCAGGACTTAAAATGAGTAGTCAGGTAGCGTTAGTTCAACCATGCGGCTTCCCTCTACCAAACGAACTGACTTGCTCGTCGGTGCCCAGGCTTATATCCACCAACCACTATGCATTAGCGCCCTCAAGCTGCTCCTAGTGGTATTACACTTGTACCAGATACCTCTTTTTAGGCACTA
>NW_015505215.1:909351-909960 GCF_001515645.1 Sinocyclocheilus grahami | reverse complement strand
ACTTCTGCTATATTTTCACACTTAAAACAATAATTTGGTATTCCTCTTGTACCATTGTCCTCTTTTATGCTAAGAAATAAGTCACCTGGCTGTTCTCTCTCACTGCTGCCAGCATTAAGTCTGAGTATGATTCAGTGGGCTATATATCACTTTTAATTGTCAGGGAATTACTTGTCTTTAAAGGTTTTGGTTCAATATACTTACCTGTTGATCAAAAATAGCCTTAAACCTATACACTTTTTTCTTAGTTAGTAACTGTCAGGAGGGTGTACTCATTTTTGCAGTACAAAATTGTATCTCTTTGATAAGAAAATCTTATTTTGCTGAATAATTTTGGCATTCTTCTTTGGTAATTGATCAAGCAGGCTTGGTGGAACATTACATCTCCAATGAACCCTAACATGTCTTCTAAGTAAAGAGTAATTGCTGAATTTGTTCAGTTTTAGAGGGGGTTGTAACGGAAGAGGTCTGACGCAACAGGTTAATATCAATCAAATTGGTTTATTGGGTCACAGAGAGTACTGGGGTAGGGTTCAAAGGATGTGATGGTGAGGGAATGGTTCGAAGGATATGGTGATCAGGGTAATCCGGGCCTTTGGCTGTACAGGA
>NW_015505215.1:909097-909341 GCF_001515645.1 Sinocyclocheilus grahami | reverse complement strand
CCGTGATCAGTAATCAGGTGATTGTGAGCGGGTGTAGGAGGCTGACTCGGCTGGTGAGGCAGGTGTTTCCGTGACACATGTTGCTAGGCATTTCATCTAGTTCATGTGTATTTATGGGTACGCAGAGCAGTTGAGATAAATCCGGCAGGTCATTTGTAAATCTATCTTTGGTGGCTGGAACAATAGTTCTGTCCGAACGATAACGCGGAGCCATATAGTTAATATCAGTAATACGAAGCATGCA
>NW_015505215.1:904157-909087 GCF_001515645.1 Sinocyclocheilus grahami | reverse complement strand
TCTAGATCCTGCATTAAATGTATATTTTGACCTCACTATTCGGGGGAACAGACACATTCTTTATAGATTGGACAGTGCAAGTACTTCTATCATTTTTGTGGGTAGAACAAAAGCAGTTATTTGAGAATTGGCTTACTAGTCATATGGAGTGCAGCGTCCTGGTGTTGTTGACCGACTAGAGTTCCGCTCTGACTCTGCTGGGGTGCAGACCATCAGCGCGAAAAAGCCTAGGATGCTCCCAGAAAAGATTCCAATTATTAACAAAGAGCAGTTTCTGTTCTTTACACCATGACAATAACCATTCAATTAAAGCAAAAAGTCTACTGAACCTTTCGTGTCCTCGTCGATACGTGGGAAGCGGTCCTGACACGATGATCGTCGTCGCGGGCGATCATGGTCGCCCGTCTCGATCAGGCTCCTGAAGTCCCTCTTCAGTGTCGCTGTCTGCCGCAGCTTGGTGTCGTTAACCCCCATGTGAATCACGACCGCTCCTGGGCTCTCGTCGCCCTTCAGGATCGCGTGTAGTGGGTGTACACTTTACCTTCAGCTAACGTAGCACGGACGTGCTGGACGATGAAGTCTATGACGATCACAGTGTCACGTTCCGTCTCGCGGAGGGGAGCAAAGCGGTTCCTGGCCTGGCTCGTGTCTTCCGGTGCGGGTGCACCCAGGGACCTCCGTAAATGCCCTGGTCTTAAATGGGGAGTGTTGCTCAGCTCGTCTCTACAGAATCTCAGCACACAGTGAAAATAGCCCGCTGTCACTTTAAGAGCCTCACGGATCCAATTTACTGTTACATGCGTATATTAATTCTCTAATTCTCACGTTCATTTATTACATGACTGACGAAGGTATACATGAATAATCACTAAGCGCCGCATTTTGACGCATTTTTGCTTGTACTTGACCGTTTAGGCGCACACCTTGAGCTAAAAGATGAGCGAATATATCTTCCTGAGGAGCAGCACGAGTTCTCTTTCACGCTTTTAAAAACATGAATAAATATACTTCTACAAATCAAGCATGTCCCATTTTGCTAAAGTCACATTACATGATTTTACTGATTTTCACGTGAAATTGGGCTTTTATTGAGGAACGAACGCGCAGTGCTGGAAAAGGGGCTGGAATGGGGCGCAATAATCATTTTATTTCGATTACTGTATTTTCATAATCGTTGGAGGCCAAAATCGAAATCAAAACTGTTTTTCGATTAATTGCACAGCCCTAATTGTTGTTATTATTATTATTTATTTACTCTATTACTATTTACAGCATTTATTTACTCCAGAAAGGAAATCTGAGTTTGAAACGTCACACTTAAAGGGATAGTTCACCCGAAAATGACATTTCTGCCATCACGTCTGTCTCACTCCTATGAAGTTCCAAACCTGTATGACTTTCTTTTGTCTGTGGAACACACAAAAAATTATATTTTGAAGACTCCTTTTGTGCATACAATGAAAGTCAATGTGGCTCAAAACAAAACAAAATTGGACCTCATTGACTTTCATTGTAGGGAGAGAAATTGTAATTTTTTCCCCCAAGAAAGCAAGCATGATAAACAAATTTGGAATGATAAGAATAAATGATGACAATTTGAATGTTTGGGTGAACTATCCCTTTAAGTCTCAAATAATGTACTATTATAGTACTTGTTGATATTTTGAATGATCTTTAAGTTTTATATTTTCAGTTTATTTGAAGTTTTAGTAATTTTTTAATTTGCTTTTGTCATTTTTTTTATTTTTTTATATTTCTATTTAGCTTTATTTTTATTTGAGTAATTTTAGTGCTTCTACTATTATTTCAGTTAGTCGCTAAGGCAAAATTTCTATATATATTAGATGAAGCTTTTCATTTTATTTCATATGTTTTATTTAGGGCTGCACGATAAATCACATGCGATATTTAATGTGCATCTTGTCAGAAAGCCGGTTCTGTAATCAGCTTTCTGACAAGATGCGCATTAAATATCGCATGCAATTTATCGTGCAGCCCTAGTTTTATTCTAGTTCAGCTATATTTCAATTAACAAAACTTTATAGTATAGTAGGGCTGTGCGATATTGAAGAAAAATGCGATATGCGATACGATAATGCTTAAAGTTTTACTCCGCTGTTGCTGAGTCAGTTCTGTGAACTTCTATAACTATCTTGTGTCATATATATATGGTTATTTGTATGTATGTATTTATGTATCAAGAGCTCCTGTAAAACCACAACAAATTTCTTGTGTTTGCGCACACTTAAGTGGTGAATAAAGCTCATTCTGATTCTGATATAACTAGCATACATGTTTCATTTTTGTGAGAAGAAAGCACCCCTACAACAACTTCTGAAAGTGAACGGTAGTGTTTTACTCTAGTATTACATAAAAATGCCATTTTAGCATTAGTGTAATCATTTTACCATGAGTGTAGAAACTGGATTATAAAAAGGAAAAATAAATACAACACTGCTTAGTATTTACTCTATGAATTCAATGTGCACTGATTCTTATTTAAGCTACAAAAGTTATTTAGGTAAGAGCAGTGAGTGATTTTCTCTTTGTCTTTTGTTTCATGGCCCCAAATATTGCAAACCTTAGCGATATGCATATTGCGATATGTACATTTGCGATATTTCCATAATTTCGATATATTGCACAGCCCTATATTATAGTTTTTAGTTAACAATAACAACATTGTAAATAATTGACTTGTGACTTGATTTGACTTGTGAATAACCAAATGAATTGCTCTTTGACAATGTTTATAAAACCAACTTAGTGTAATAATTAATGTGAATAATTAAGTCTCCACGTCAGAGGAATGTCTGATGCCCATAACCACATTCTATTATTATGAACCTTTCCAAGTGATCATTATCACGTTGTCATATTACATCGAAACTGTGACATTGCAGTTCAATAATAGAGTGCCGTGTAGGCAGACAGGCAGATGTGCTTGTGTTGCTCTGTGGGAAAGTGTTTCTGCAGAAATAAGACAGCCTCTTCCCTCCTCTCTCTCCTCTTGCATTAGCAGCTACGTGGCAGTCGCACGTCGGTCAGGGACTTGGAATGAATTTTACTGCCTCCTGGACTTCTGCCTAGTGCACATCCAGATGGTTGGATGAGGTTTCTCTCTCTCTCCTGCTCTCTTTGGCAGTGTCAAGGCTGCTTTAGTCTCATTGCTGCTGGAAGATAGACTGACTGTTTCATCTTTTCAACCTTTTTTTTTTTATATCTCTATAGTTCCTGTCCTTCCTGACTCGGAAATCTTCCTTTATAACAATGTGACCACCAGTGACCTTTGGCTCATATGGGACTTTTTGAGTACTAGTTCCTCATCTTGTTGCTTTAGTTTGGCATTATCTCTTTTTAATGGCTTTTGAAAATGGCTTTTGTATCTTTTTTTGTTGAGCAGCAGGACATTTGAGACATGAAAACTTAAAATATTAATAAATCAATTTTTTCCCATAGTGGTTGCTTGGCAATATGCGACAGGTCAAGATCTTTCATAGTTAATCAAATAAATATTGTAACATGGACCAACAAAGCTTTTAATTGTTCTTGTGCATAAAATCACTTTATGTGGCTCTTGTGCATAGATTATTGAATTTAGGTGTGTTTTCAAGGCTAAAGTCCCGTTCACACCAAAAATTATAACTGTAAAATGTTCAATTGTTTCATAATCATTTCAGAAATGTTCTGGAAACATAATTGTCCTATTTCTATGAGAATAGGAAAGTTCATATCACATCTAATGACATAGAGAAACAGTATTATTGGAATCACTTTCAGAATTATTTTTTACCAGCTGATGAATGATAAAAACATTGACAGCCAATCAAAATTGTCCTGACCTTAATAAAGAGCTCGAGCAGCAGCAACATAACTGCAGTGCCTGCTTATCTTTATAGTTTTCGTTCTTAGTATGAACAGACCTTAATTCGATGCTAGTCTACTGAAAACACAAGGTGAAGTAGTTTTCTATTTAGTTAAAGGAACTGTTGGCAGATGAAGCAAATATACATCAGAAATTTCGCCATCTGTTCCCTCATTAGAGACTGAAGCTACTTTTCACCCCTGTGGTTTTAGGAAGCCAGTTTAGTTTAGTCTGAAATAGTCTGAGGTAACCATTGGTGATAATGATGCTGTATGGTAGGCAGAAAGAATGAGAAAGAACGGGAACAATTGGTCCATGCCTGTCTTCCTGCCAAAATTGCCTCAAATCATAGTTAGGCTGCAGTTCCCAAGGCCTGTCTGATTTCCCTCTGAAAGAATGGCATTGTTCGGGGCGTTCAGGGCCTCATTTTAATATAATTAAAGTTAAGTTTTCCAGAGGAGATTTTTCCTTTCCAGTAAAAGTCGAGTTGCCTGGCACACAGACTTTAAACCAGGATGTGCGTTCGTTTGGCCGATCTTCACTGTGTGGCTAACAGGCAGACTGGAAGACGAGGAACCAGGACAGAATAGCTTGCAACCTTTAGACCAGTCGATGAGTGAATGAGGTGAGTGAGTATTTGAGTGGTGTGGTAAGTGGGTGCAGGTGTCCGTGATCAGTAATCAGGTGATTGTGAGCGGGTGTAGGAGGCTGATTCGGCTGGTGAGGCAGGTGTTTCCGTGACATTAGGCCTATTTCTGAATGAAATAATAAAATGCGACTCATACGAGACTTATGTTTTTTTCTCTTAAAAAACGTCTTTTTTTTTATATGCGTAGCATATTTTAACCAAGCAGCAAATCTTTTTAAATATTTTGACGATAACGCGGAGCCATATAGTTAATATCAGTAATACGAAGCATGCATGATACAAGGAAATGGTCAGTAACATCATCACTTTGAGGTATAATATCTATATCAGTAAGATCAATTCCATGCAATATGATTAAATCTAGCGTATGATCAGATTTTTTCTAGATCCTGCATTAAATGTATATTTTGACCTCA
>NW_015505215.1:902320-903894 GCF_001515645.1 Sinocyclocheilus grahami | reverse complement strand
GGGCTCTCGTCGCCCTTCAGGATCGCGTGTAGTGGGTGTACACTTTACCTTCAGCTAACGTAGCACGGACGTGCTGGACGATGAAGTCTATGACGATCACAGTGTCACGTTCCGTCTCGCGGAGGGGAGCAAAGCGGTTCCTGGCCTGGCTCGTGTCTTCCGGTGCGGGTGCACCCAGGGACCTCCGTAAATGCCCTGGTCTTAAATGGGGAGTGTTGCTCAGCTCGTCTCTACAGAATCTCTCACAGCACCTCAAGTGCGTTAAGATTGAGTGAAATACATTTCCACTGAAGGATTTTCACCTTGGGAGAATGAATATATTCATTGTCATGCTGAAAAAATGCCCAATAATGCAGGGAATGAGGGGAGGGTAGCATCTTCTATTTCAGGTTTTTGTATTACTTCACACAGTGGTGTGTAAATTCATGCCAGCATTGATAAAGCACAACTCCCTCACACCTTCAGCACTCATACATCCCTTGCAATCCCTTTTTTTAGATGTTACTCTGAGGGGGTTCAACAGAAATTCGACGGTACTGAAAGATAAAACCACTTCTCCAAACAAATATTATTTTTTTCCCTATTTTATTTCCCCAAGTGCACATATATAAATATTTGCCACAAAATAAACTATATAAAGAAAACAAGCAGTCTTTGCCTTTGTGTGAATCAGTCAAATAAATGAAACTTAACGTGAAAAGTTCGGACTTCCCCTGAGCTGAATTGATGATGATGATGATGCTGCTGATAAGTTATTTGAGAGCGATGCAATGATATAATCCAAATTAGTGAGAGGTGAAAATAATCAATGGCGTTTGGTGACTCGCTGGCCTTACTCCGCGTTTACTAAGGCCACGCAATACCCAGATCCACCCCTCTCGCTTCGTTTGAGCGTAAACTCTACTAGTTCTCAAACCAGGACTTAAAATGAGTAGTCAGGTAGCGTTAGTTCAACCATGCGGCTTCCCTCTACCAAACGAACTGACTTGCTCGTCGGTGCCCAGGCTTATATCCACCAACCACTATGCATTAGCGCCCTCAAGCTGCTCCTAGTGGTATTACACTTGTACCAGATACCTCTTTTTAGGCACTAGCCAGTGATAATTACAATAATATAAAGCAGGTAACGTTTAGACCGTTACACCCTATAGAAGAGCTTTACTACCACTGAATGCCACTGTGGGAACCAGGCACTTCTCTCTGTACTCCTCCTCTAACAACACAAGAAAATTTTGGATGCTTTTGAATCCGAAATGATTGACTTGGTCTCTTGAGACCAGAGTATGGATTCCCAGAAGTCTATATTTTGTAAATATGGGCCCTGGAAGAGGTTAAATTGGTTTATTGTGCTTTGGCTACAATCGGTAGTTCTGGTGTGGATCAACAACCATGCATGTCACTTCTGCAGGCTGCGTCATACTCTGTAAGATAAAGTGTCACTCTTTTCATAGCTTTTGCCGGCTCTGAGACACTTGCATGTTATTTCTCCTGATCTTTTTCTAGCAAAAATTCACTCATCACTAAATTAAAACTTAAAGTGAAGACCTGATTATTTCAGGAGCCTTATCACAAGT
>NW_015505215.1:880802-901538 GCF_001515645.1 Sinocyclocheilus grahami | reverse complement strand
GTACTAAATATTTTTTTCTGAAATTAATCGCGATTAATCCCACCTAACATTAAAGTTTTTAAATATACTTTTATATTGCAATAATTTCACATTCAATCTTCAAATTAATGTACAAACAACATAAAGACAGTATATATATTTTTAAATATTTGTTTAATGGCATTTTTGGCCCCACTTTATATTAAGTGGCCTTAACTACTATGTACTTGCATCAAAAATTAAGTACAATGTTCATATTGTATTGCAAAACACTGTTGCTGCTATTGAGGTGGGATACAGGTAAGGTAAGGGACAGGTTTGTTGGTATGGGTAGGTTTAAGGGTGGGTCAACTGTGTAATTATCAATGTAATTACAGAAATTATTTACAGATGTATTTACATGCAGGTATTTTTAAAATATAAGTACAATGTAAAAACATGTATGTACACAATAAGTGCATCGTACCAAATTATTAATTTAAATGTAAGTACATTGTTGTTAAGGCCACTTAATATAAAGTGGGTCCGTATCTTTTTTATGACTGAAGACCAGTACTAAATTATACTAATTTCTCTATAAAATTGCCCCCCCTTCTAATATTTAACCATTGACTATAGACATTCAACATTACATTATAATTAAGAGCTATCAATTTGAACATTTATTAGACTTAAAAAAAATAACTTCTAATTTAAGTGAACTTAAAACAATCTTCACATAAACCCATTATAATAAATGTCATATTTACCTGTGCCCTTCAGCAGAAATATACAGAAATTGAAATTGAAGTTCTAAATTCAAACACTAAATTCTAAATATAGATGAATCCTTAAAACTATAACTTTTCTTTGTCCTTTGATTAATAGACATCACAGCAGCTGGTGATTAGATTGTTTTGGCTGCTATTTCTGTAAAAGCTGCCACTGCTGAACGTGACGCGGATCTGACACGCATCGTATTTTCTCTCAACTCTTTTTACATTTTCTGACCCACTTCGGGTCTTAAAGTCTTTACTAATGAGCTGACGAGTTAAATCAACTCATATAAAATATATTACATGCATGCACATTTTTAAGGCAGCTTTAATCGCATTTTTGGTAACTTCATAACTTAACTGACCATGGCATTGCATGCACGTAGTTTATTTCGCACTTTGATATGAAAGGATACAGGCTACAGCACACGCCGTTGCCTTTGTGCGTGCAATTTAAGAGCACGCGCTGCGAGCACACTACCATTTCCGTGCTCCTTTGACTCGCACCTGGCGCTAAAGTGAAGTTGTCGTTTTGCGACTGAATAAATGCACTTCTTGTCAAGAGAAAAAGTGACAGAAGCAGCAGTTGTGAGTGGGGTGGCCAACCCTAGCTCCCGCCCCTGCTTTAATTGTGTTAAATATTTTTAACGTATTAAACTGAAAAAATTTATCGCCTGCGTTAAGTTGCTAATTTTGACACCACTATAATATATATATATATAGCCTATTATATGAGCAATATCACGTGAGTAGCAGTGCAATATCACAGCGTGCCAATATACAAGAGTTCAACAGTTGCCACAGATTCAAATCTCAATTTAACATTTTAACAACTGACCCCAAGCATCCATTACTAATTTGAAAACATCACTTTAGAACTAGTAACGAAGGGACATTGAGTTGCTGCATTGAGAGCTTATTATTACTGTATTAAAAGCTCACTGTATAGTCAAGTATTATGAGAGCGAGAGATGGACTGAGAGTGTGTTTACCTGCATCCATCTGATACAGCATTCATTCTTCAGCTCAATCTCATATTCACAATAAAACATTAGTTTGAATGTCCGCTGAGGAAAGCGATGTCTTAGTCCTACTATCCTTTCATCTGTTAAGGGTGATTTCCGATTACAGTGCTAATCAGTGCATTTCTGCCCTACAAAGGCAAAATAGCTTAACTCGCTATAGAGTGTCAGGTCTCGGGTCTGATCACCTGTTCTTTGCTGTGTCTGTGTTTGGGTGTTGTGTTGTTGTTGTGTGCGTGGCTTGTTTTGACAGCTCACCACGTGCGCATTGTCAGCGTGATTGTTTCCCTGCCCTCCTTGTTTCTCTTCTCGCTAGCTTATCTTGTTTCACACCAGGTTCTTGTTATCTCATTAGCTTCCCCTAATAGCTCCCTGTGTTTCTCTGTCTTTTGTCAGACTGTTGTGATTATTCCCTTTGCTCTGACTGTCATAGTTTGTATTGCTTACCAGTCCTGTCTTGTCTCGTTCAGGCTCCAGTGCTCGTAGCTGCCTGTCTATTTTCCTGCACCTCTCTGTGCGTTCAGATACCTGTGGGCTCCCTTCGGCATCCGCCAACCCTGGGACTCTGCGGACTCGTTATTAGGTTGCTCAGTCTCTCACTTGGATTAGCGAGCTCCCTGCCGGCTTCATCTCCACTGCCGCAGTTGTGGCTTGTTCTAGCCGCTGCTATCCACCCATCTGTGTGGTAGGGGATTCCACGTCAACACGAACTGTCCGTGGAGGCGCTCATTGCCCGTTGTGATTATTCTCTGTTCAATAAAACCTCTGTTGTACCCGCATCTGAATCCAGCCTATTCCCTGACAGAACAGTCTGACCAATGGTGGATTCAGCGGGATCGGATCCGCTTCGTTCTGCTCTCGTGCAACAGGGAGCTTTGATGGGTCAGCACGCCACCCAGCTCAACACCACAGCGCAAGAGGTGGGCGCTCTAAATGCCCGAGTCGCTGAGCTCCTCACGCGGGTCGATGATCTTCAGCAGGAGGCGGCTAACCGGGGTCCCGTCCTCCGCACTGGTATCCCTCTAGACCCCGAACCTCATGCCAACAATCCACCGGTTTATGATGGCGATCCTAATGCCTGCCAAGCCTTTCTCTCCCAGTGTTCGCTGGTGTTTTTACTGCAGCCTCGACGTTACGCCACAGAGGAGGCTAAGGTTGCATATGTCCTCACTCTCCTCTCGGGTCGCGCCCGCGAATGGGGAATTGCCGCATGGAGATCGCGGGCTCCCTGCTGTGCTACTTTTGCGGATTTTCGCCAGGAGATGGCGAAGCTGTTCGACCGATCAGCCCAGGGAGATGAGGCGGCGTCTCAGCTGTCTCGGTTGTCTCAGAGGAAATGCTCTGTCACCGACTATGCCATACAGTTTCAGACTCTAGCGGCAGCTTGTGGCTGGAATGAGGGGGCGCTATGCGCGTGATTTCTCAAGGGACTGGATGATGCCATCACTGACGAATTAGCGGCTGTGGATCTTCCTCGAGATCTGGATAATTTGATTAATCTCGCCCTCCGTGTGGAGGGCCGTCTCAACTAACGCCATCAATCCACTACTCCATGGCGCTACCTGGCGTCCACTTCATCTGATGCGGCGAGTCCACAGTCAGCTGATGTTTAGCCAATGCAACTGGGTCGTCTCCGGCTTACGCCGCAGCAGAAACAGGAGCGTTTAACTCAAGGATTGTGCCTGTACCGCGGCAAGGCTGGCCACTTCGTCCTTCAGTGCCCGTTAAAAGTCAAGGCCCTCCAGTGAAGTCCTGGTTGGCGCCTTTCCCTGTTCAAACTCTCCAGCAACGCGCACTCAGCTGCCCTTTCGATTCTCCTTCCAGGGAGGTTCACACACTGGCCATGCCCTTCTGGATTCGGGGGCTGAGGGGAATTTCCTGGATTCTGCCTCGGCTCACAAGTGGAACATTCCGACCATTCCCCTGGCTAAGCCCATTATGGTGTGGTCATTAGCGGGCAATCCCCTCACCACCATCACTCACGTCACACCTTGTGTAAGCCTTTCCCTCTCTGGTAACCACTGTGAGCAAATCGTACTGTTAATTATTGACTCCCCTAAGGCCCCGTTCATTTTAGGACATCCTTGGTTGCTGAAACACAACCCACATATTGATTGGGTCAATAATACTATTTTAGCCTGGAGTCAGCCTTGTCATGTGTCATGTTTAAGTGCTGCTTTTCCTGCTGTCTCTGTGTCTTGTGTTTCGCAGGTGGATCCTGCTGACTTGACCGGAGTCCCGGTGGAGTACTGCAGTCTTCGTGTGGTTTTCAGTAAGTCCCGGGCCACCTCGCTACCTCCGCATCGTCCCTGCAACTGTGCCATAGACCTTCTCCTGGGCACTTCTCTGCCTAAGGGTCATTTATATTCCCTTTCCGGTCCTGAAAGAGAGGCCATGGACAGGTATATACGTGAGTCACTACAGGCTGGGCTCTTTCGCCATTCCTCCTCTCCCGCCGGGGCGGGGTTTTTCTTCGTTCAGAAGAAAGATGGCTCCCTACTCCCTTGTATTGATTACAGAGGTTTGAATGACATTACAGTAAAGAACAGGTACCCCCTACCTCTAATGTCTTCTGCTTTTGAATTGTTGCAGGGAGCTCGGGTCTTCACCAAATTAGACCTCCGCAGCGCCTACCACCTGGTGCGCATTCGGGTTTTCCAGGGTCTCGTCAATAGCATTCTGGGTGACATGATTAATCAGTTCGTCTTTGTGTATTTGGATGATATTATGATTTTCTCCCCTTCTCTCCACTTACACACCCAGCACGTTAGACGGGTCCTCCAGCGCCTCTTAGAGAACCAGTTGTTCGTCAAGGAGGAGAAGTGCGAATTCCACGCCGAGTCTGTTACGTTCCTTGGCCATATCATCTCTACCAGGCCCTGCTAAGATAGAAGCTGTCGCCAAGTGGCCAGTCCCCGACTCCCGTAAGGCCCTGCAATTTTGGTCAAATCGCTGCTCCGTTCACGGCATTAGCCTCCACCAAGGTGTCCTTCAGGTGGAACCAGGATGCTCAGGTAGCCTTTGACGCATCAAAGTCCCGTTTTGTCTCTGCACCTGTTCTGTTGCTTCCAGATCTCGAGTCCCAGTTCATTGTCGAGGTTGACGCATCGGATGTCGGGGTTGGCGCAGTTCTATCTCAGCGATCCCTCCGCGACGGGAAGGTGCATCCGTGTGTGTTCTTCTCTCGCTGTCTCAGCCCTGCAGAACATAACTACGACATTGGCAATAGAGAAATGTTGGCGGTGAGATTGACCTTGGGCAAGTGGCGTCACGGGTTGGAGGGGTCGGCGCAGCCCTTTCTTGGTCTGGACGGATCACAAGAATCTCTAATATATCTTGTCGTGGCCAGGGACGCCGTCCCTGAATGCTTTGCCTGCCCAGTCCTGGCCAAGTTGGCCGTTAAGATTATTATTTTGACTTTTTATTCCGAAACCCTCTGGTCTGTCCCTCCTGTCCCTCCCTGGTTATCCTCCAGGGTCCCTGAGCCTCTTGATCTTCCCTGGCTTAACCCACCCTACAGTACTTGCCCTGGCCCGTTTCCCCGGTTCTAACACTAACACATTTCCCTCCCTTCCCTTCCCTTGCTGCACTGTGTAATGTTCTTGGGTTTTCATCTGTGTTGTATGTTTTTCAGGTGTTCGGTGTCCCTCATGGGGATGCCAGGAGGCGTCCCTTCTGGGGAGGGGTACTGTCAGGGTCCTGTCACAGCGATCTGGTTTAGGCCTATTTAGTAATTTGGTGACAGGGCTCTGACAGTCCCTGAGTCTTGTTTGTGTGAGGGGGCGCGGTTTCGTGCTCGCTCGAACTGCGCACTCTTCCCTGTGTATCCTGATTTGTGAGCGTGGGGTTCGGGTGGACTCGGGTCATGTTCCCTCTCGCCTTTGTTACTTGTTATCTGTGCAGGGTGTGATGTTCGGATCTCAGCACTGGTTTCAAATTCAGGTCTGGTTTGAGTGCCGGGGTTTTGGACATTCACGCTCCATGTATTGTCTTTCTTGTGAGTGCACGGCAGAGTGTCTTATGTCATTGTCTGTCTCTTATGTTAGCACATGGAGTTTGTTTTGTTATTTGTGTCATGTGCCTGTGTCTTTTCTCGGTTACACTTTACTTGAAGGGGTGTGCATAAGACTGACATGACACCTTCATAATCATAACATGACACTTACATAATCATGACATGACACATGTCATGAATATGAAGGTTTTTTAATGCATGTTTATGACAACTGTCATTAAGTGTCATTCCCTCAGTTATGTAATTTTTAATGCAAAGATGACATTGTTTGAGATGCCTTTGTTATGGGCTATGGTTAGGGGTAAGGGTAGGGGTAGGGTTAGGTTAGGGTTAGGTCAAATAATGTCATATTTGCATTAAAAATAACATAACTGAGCGAATGATACTTAATGACAGTTGTCATAAACATGCATAAAACCTCCTTCATATTCATGACATGTGTCATGTCATGATTATGAAGGTGTCATGTATTCAAGACATTTCTGTTCCTCTCTAGGTCCAGTAATGATTAGTGAGGGACAGCAGGGAAGAAGCTTTAAATAACTTGAGAGCTGCTGAATGGGACAAACAAAATTTTAAGTCTCAAGTGAGAAACTGGAATGAAGGGAATAATCTTATTACGAGGGAATAATCTCTTGGACACCGAATGAAATTGTACCGACCAATGACGCTCTGAAGAGGATTGAGTGGAAGATTGAAGGGGTTCAAAAGAACCTAAAGGGCACAGCTGAAATTCAGGAAATGGTTAGGAGAGCTGTGAACCTTCTGAGTGTTCTTAGTGGAAGAGTCACTGTACTGGTGTCACGTCTACGTATGTTCCCGCTGAGTTCCTGTTTTCCTTATTTGGTCCTTCCAGTTCCTTTTCATATTATTAGTATCACCTGTTCCTTGTTATTAGTTATCCCATCACCTGTGTGCCCCTCGTTATCTACCCTATTTAGTTCTAGCCCGTTGAGTTCTCCCTGGTCTGGAATTGTATGTTGATGTTTTCTCCTCGCGCTACGTGTGATTTTCTGTGACAAGAATAAATCCCTTTGTTTTGTACTCCTGGTCTCCTCGTTCCGCGCTCATCACACTACCACCACCCGTGACAGAATTCCAGACCCAAAAGTGACAGTAAGTGGCACCCCTTCTACCCCTTTCATTTTTTGAAAAGTGTTTTTGTTTTGTTTTTCCATTTGTTTCTCCCCGGCCATATGGAGGAACAAGCGATGTTAATCGCCGTGGCTGAGGTGAACCCCGACCCGGTTCTCTACACGAGGGTGTTCGTGCCGCTCGCCCTCGCCAGCTCCCTCGAGGGAGAAACCCTCCTGATGCTGTTCCGGATCGGGATAACATAATATCGTCCCGTGGAGCTCCCAGACAACACCAACCTCGGCTGGAAGGAGGGAATCATCCGGTGTCTGGAGAGCTTCCGATCCCGATCCAGGACCCATCTGCCGGCCGTTCCCGAGTCAGGTAAGCTAGTGGCCGCTCCTCGTAAACGCCTTCCAGAGCACCCCTGGTGCTAGGTTTCTCGAAAGCGCTTTGCTATGCCTGCTCCTCCAGAGCACCCTCCAGTGCCAGCACCACGTCAGCACTACCCTGATTCCCAGTTCAGCCCAGGAAGGGCTCCTATTCCTGAGTGTGGCCCACGGAGGGCTCAGGATCCCCAGTTCAGCCCAGGAAGGGCTCCTGTTCCCGAGTGTGGCCCACAGAGGGCTCCGGATCCCCAGTTCAGCCCAGGAAGGGCTCCTGATTTCCCGTTAAGCCCAGGAAGGGCTCCTGATTTCCCGTTAAGCCCAGGGAGGGCTCCTGTTTCCCCGTTAAGCCCAGGAAGGTCTCCAAATTTCCCGTTAAGCCCAGGGAGGGCTCCTGTTTCCCCATTAAGCCCACGGAGGGCTCCGCCATGGCAACCTGAGCCCCCTGTTCCACCATGGCCTCCTGAGCCCCCTGTTCCGCCATGGCCCCCTGAGCCCCCTGTTCCTCCATGGCCTCCTGAGCCCCCTGATCCGCCATGGCAACCCGAGTCCCCTGTTACGCCATGGCCTCCCAAGCCCCCTGTTCCTCCATGGCCTCCCGAGCCCCCTGATCCACCTTGGCCTCCCGAGCCCCCTGTTTCGCCATGGCCTCCCGAGTCCCCGGCTCCGCCATGGCTTCCTGATCCACCCTGGAGGCTCTCCTTGTCTCCGCCCTGTCCCAGTCCTGCAACAGCCTCCAGGGCGCCTGCCCCCCCTCCCCGATGATACTGTCCCGCGCCGTCCGGGAGGGGGGCGATCTGTCATGTGTATGTTCCCGTTGAGTTCCTGTTTTTCTTATTTGGTCCTTCCAGTTCCTTTTCATATTATTAGTATCACCTGTTCCTTGTTATTAGTTATCCCCCTCACCTGTCTGCCCCTCGTTATCTACCCTATTTAGTTCTAGCCCGTTGAGTTCTCCCTGGTCTGGAATTGTATGTTGATGTCTTCTCCTCGTGCTACGTGCGAATCCCTGTGACAAGAATAAATCCATTTGTTTTGTACTCCTGGTCTCCTTGTCACCTCATTCCTCGTTCCGCGCTCATCACACTACATGACAACTGGAGTAGCAAACTCAACGTTTAACCCTCTGGCAGCCTGTGGTGGAGGCCATGAAAGGTGGGATAAAGGCAGCAGTATATATCGTTGAGAATTGGCTCCTCTATAGTGATGGTGTATCAGGCTTCATAAAAGCTTTGAGAGAGAATGGTGAACTACTCACTTTATTCAACTCACCCAGTAATTCTGAATACAACCGCTATTTCTGATCATATCTATTTAACTCACATAGCAAAGGCTTATAGAAGAAACATTTATTGGTGTTTTAGAAACCAAGTAACTGTGGAACTTATCTCCACAATGATGTATGACAGTGACTTTTGGAGTTATTTCGCCATATCTGACAAAACAAGTAGAACATTTGGCATGATTTACAGAACCATACTGTACTTGCAAATTATGTTTTTAATGCACAAACAAACAAATGCATTAATCACAATAAAAATTATTACCCACAATAAATCTTATCCATTTCACATTAATGAGATCTCAGCTGCTTTCATGAATCAATGTATTAAAATCATGAAATTATAAAAATGGAATGCATAAGAATCTTATCATATCCATTTAAGCCTATCCCAAAGCTAAATATAACCATGTAAAAAACAAATAAATATAAATAAATAACATAATGCTGTCAATATGAATTACATACAAATACTTACAATAAAATACACCAGTTAGGATTAGGAGTAGGGTTAGTGGACAGAATATATGGTTTGTACAGTATAAAAATCATTATTTCCATGGTGTAAACCCAATGTGTGTGTGTGTGTGTAATTAATGCAATTGTAAACAATTTAAAAACACTGTGTCAACCCTGTGTTCCTGTTTTGTTGTGTTTTGCTCCTGTGTCTGTTTAGTACCAGTTACTTAAGCCCATTGTTATCCTGTGTCTTGTATCCAGTGTTAAACGTCAATTCCCTGTGCTACGTGTGTGTTCCTGTGGATTATTAAAGACTGTTGATTGTAATTCTCCTGCGTTCTCCTCATTCCTCACTCCAATACAGTAGGCACATGTGACACACTGAATATGAATGCAATTAATGTCTAATAAATGTTAATTTAAAGCACTTCATTAAATAACTTTTTCAATTTTCTAATTGACTTTTTCATAATCTCTTGAGAACTATTTATGGTCTATAAGTAATCAAAGCATTATCTCTTTACATATGAGCTAATTAAACAGTAACACTTTGTTAATTACAGTGACAATGAATGAAGGACTCACTATTTGTATGTAGTCTATTAATGTATTAAGTACAGTTCATAAACTATTAATTAAAAATTAACAGTTTGCAAATAATTTATGTGTTTTGTTACTGTATGCTTACTATAAAGTGTTAACATTTTAACTCAAGAAAGAGACTCATAGAAGAACCAAAAACAAATAGTGTCGTCATTCAGCTCCAGTCAGTTTAGTTCCGTTTAAAATTGTGTAAAGTTAAACTTTAGACAACAATATTGGTCTTGAATTAAAGGTAAGATTACCGCACTCACTGCTCATCTCAATTTTTCTCTATGCTTGTGAATCATGGACACTCACAATAACAGAGAAGAATACAAAACATGGAAATGAGGTGCTACAGTAAACTCTGCATGAGGTAACAGGAATCAAGAGAGACAGAAGAAGATATGGGAGGAAATATTACTTGATATTGGACTGAACTGAAGCTCAGCCAAGCTATGTGTTGCGACACATCAGAAGGGTTTGGATCCATTTGCAGTTTATTAAGAATCGTCAGACAATACAGGGTCAAATACCGGCAAGGCAGAACAGTAGAGACAAGGCAGCGGCAGAATCGAGAACCAGGCGAGAGATCGGGGCAGGCGGCTAGAGAACAGAGTCCGGGTGAAACAATGCAAGTCGGGGCAGGCAGATAACAATCAGAGAAACAGGAAACAGTCCAAGATCAAAGCACAGAAAACAAAACACGGGTATAACGCTCGGAAATGACAGCCGGGGCAAATCAAGACTTTGCGAGGAGTTCGTGAAATGGTGTGGCTTATATGTGTGTGTGTAAATGAGATGCAGGTGGGATTGTGTAATCAGGCCCAGGTAAGAGGGATGATGGGAAATGGAGTCCGAATGGAAGATCGCTAATACTCTGGGGACAGTTCCCTCTGGTGGTGCGGAGGAGGTGGTACGGGAGCCTCCTCTGTAACACTATGAAAGTTGCAGATGATTATGATGATACACTATATGGACAACCTGACCATTACACCAACAGTGACTTTAATGGCACTGCATCTGTTTCACAACAGAGTAGAAGTCCTACAGTGAGAAATCACAAGGTCACCTGGGCAATGGGCTCCTTGGCTAGGGCCATTCACTGTAGTGGACTGTGGCCTGTCAGCATTCTTAAACTACAGCCAAGGAGATACCTCAACTCCAGAACTGCCCTCTTGATGGCAAAAGCCTCACACTTCACAGAAGCATAACATTTAATTCCCTTTACACAAGAAAAGTTGTAGAATTAAATTTGAATGTATACGGAATGAAAGGAATAGATTATACTGCAAGTTTTCTTGCTTATTTTCTTATTATCTTGCATGCTAACAAGTAACTATGCTTCTAACCACAGATTGGTAGCTGTTTTACAACCACACAGTTTTCTGATAATGTTTGTGAATTTTTACTATGGTTTTGCTGATCTACGTGGATAATGAAAAGTCTTGATACCATAGTCAGCTAAAATGGTTTTGGGAACACACCCCTGAACTGTGAATCTCAAGCAAAAGCTGTGAAACTGTCTCAGGTTTTCTCGAGAAAGCAATTTTGTTTCAATGAAGTATGGAATATAGTTGCTGTACTGTGCCTTTACATGTTCTCTAAGATGCACCTATTGTCAGTAGCTACGTTTACTTAGAGAGCTTTTGCATTTGGAATGAAATCATTCAAAAACCAAACAGTTTTTACATGCTGAAATGCTAAAGTGATTGGGCTGATGTGTGCACTGCTTGGATATATGAGGTTTCTTGTTTTTGTAACGATGAACATACAAGCGATCCTGTGTACCTGTGCTTCTTTCTTTTAAAACTATTTTTTCTTTCTAATTTGGGCTTTAATTAGTAGACAACAAGCACACAAATGTTTGTGCCATGCTAGTAATCAGGAAGTCCAAATGTCCCTTCCTGCATCCAAAAACAAAGGCACCTGTGGGTTAGAGTCAGTAGCAAGCATTGGTGGGACAGTGTTGTCCTATACTACTATACACTACTACACTATCTGATCAAGTGTTTACATGTCTTATTGAACTGATTAGAAAAGGTTTAACCTTACCACCCAAATTAAAGTTAAACCAGATTTGGACTTTTTTTCCCGATTGCTTTTATATTTGGACTGGATTAGTCAGATTACTAACGGATTAAACAGCTAGTGTGACTAGTGGAAAAGTTCCACGTTTAAATACCACTGAAATGCTCTTTGTCAGACATCATGGCTGTGAGGTGTAATCTCTCTCAACTAGTTGGCCTATTCAATAGTAAAGTAAGGTGTAATGTAAATTAAATTTTTCCAGTCCATTTTGCCCACACATTCTCCGTGAATGTTTTTGATGGCTGTTGAGTGTCCAATTAAAGCCTTTAAAATAGGGCATCATTTAGTAACGATAGATATTATATTACTGACTGACATTCAAATTCATTTAACAATATTAATAACAGATGGTACAAAATTTACAATTTGTCAGTAAATCATTGATTTTGAAAATGCAGTAAAGAAATAAAAGTATAAACTAATTTTCATAATAAATATTCATAATAAACATATCTACTGTACATTTCTGCCAAAACACTATATTTATGCATCACATATACGGGTGGTGCTGTGTTGACTAAAAAGTATAATTACTGCAGTTTACTTTGTCATGACTGTTTAATCTGGCTCAGCTAGCTTCAGCAAGAAGCCTTTTCATGCTTCTCATATCTTAAAGGGGTCATATGACGTTGCTAAAAAGAACATGTTGTGTATTTGGTGTAATGCAATGTGTTTATGCAATTTAAGGTTCAACAAACACATTATTTTCCACATAATGTACATTATTGTTGCAATCACTGTTGTGATTGGCTGAATACCGCAAGTGTGTGACGGAAATGTTAAACCCCTTAACATACTATGATGCCCTGTGTCCCGGCGCAAAAGGACAAAAACAATAAAACCCATTACAAATGAGGCATTTGTTGCATCCAGTGGGGACATAATTACTTATTATAATGACTTATATTGTCTTTTTACGCGTTGCGTATCATGCTGCAGACTGAGAGTTCAGAAGTGTGCGCCATCGCCCAGAGAGAAGTTGAAGTGGATTCCGCCGCCTCGGGAGTTTCTGCAGTTAAAGCTGCCACCTCAGAATCAGATGCCACTGCCCGGGACATTCTGCAGCCGAAGCCGCCACCTTGGGAGGAACTGGAGCAGGCTCAGGAGTGAACTCTGAGGGCTCCCGGACTGGAGCAGACTCTGGAGTGGGCTCTGAGGGCTCTCGGACTGGAGTGGGCTCTGGAGTGGACTCTGAGGGCTCCCGGACTGGAGCGGACTCTGAAGTGGATTCTGAGGGTTCCCAGACTGGAGCGGACTCTGGAGTGGACTCTGAAAACTCTCGGACTGGAGCAGGCTCTGGAACAACAGGAATGGGCCTTGCTGCCCTCCTCCTCGATCTTTGCTTGTGAGATGAAGACAAAGAAGCCTCACCATTCTCTGGGGAAGAGAGTCTTCAGTCCCTCCATCTCCCACAGAGGCAAGGGGTAATCCAAGCATTCATTAAAAATCTTGTTGAGCTAGGAATTACAAAGATCCAGTCCTACCGCTAAAGTCCAAAAAGTCTGTGCAAGACCTCCTACTCCCATCCCCCATTGACAAAGAGCCGCCAACATCTGGAGCCGAGTCTTCCGCTCTTTCTTAGAAGCTGGAGGAAGAACCCGAATGCCCATGATTCAGAGGTCAGTGAAGACTAGCTGCTGGATCTGAGATGACGGCTGCAGTATTCTGTCACTGAATGCTCTTGAGGCAATACTGAAGATCCAATAGCAGCTTTATTGTAGTCCCAGACAATGATCCAAAAAACAGAGCAACAGGCAAAAAACACTGACAAAAGGTAATCCACAAACAAAGAATTCATAAACACAGAGTAACGGAAGGCTAAAGGTAACAGAATGCAATACTGCAGCAACCAAAGACATAAACCAAAGAGTATAAATACAGATGAGCTGAGTCTCTCATTATCGCACAGAGCTGAGGGTAATGGACCAATAATAAGAGCAATGGGTGATGGGAACTGAAGTCCACGAGCAATGGGCAATGATGAAGCAAATGGACTGCCCTCTGGTGGCTTTCATGGGCACTCCAGCAGATGGCTGTGACAATAAGGGTTCATGTTTTATGACAGATCTTGAGGCAGGCAAATATAACACTGATGGGTCTCTTACATTATAGACAGAACAATTGATCAATGGAGCTGATTCAGAATCAGCATCAAATAGAGTAAAATGCTTGAGAATCAAATATTTCTTTTGTAACTTCATATTCAAGAAATGAAAAGGCTGGAACTAGCAGGAAATCATACAGCTATAACATGCCTCTAAAACTGATAAAACACTTACAGGAAAACAATGATATATGATGCAAAACATCACTGAAAACTTTGTGATTTTCAATACGTTATTACTGATAACTATAAGACTATCTTAACTCACTACCCTGCTGGCTTTTGAGTAGAATTTTGTCGCCAACTACATACAGTTTTTATTTATTCTGGGAACCATATTAATAAATTTAAATAAATATAAATAAATTAAATACATTTTTATTTATTTTTAAATTTATTATTTATTTAATTTATATGAATAGAATTAAGAAAGAGTTTAAGTTAGCATTCTAGATTCTCCTCCCCAGTCATCCACCTCCGCCCCTTTCAGATGGCAATAAAAACAGAGGCATGCGTTCATTTCACCATTCTACCAGACCTTACCTGAGACTTGACGAAGTGCTTCTCACTTTTCAACAAGGTAAGGCAATTACTCAAAATTACTTATATCATATCAAATCAGGTCCCACTTAATATTAAGTGTCATTAACTATGTACTTACAAATAAATTAATAAATAAAATTGAGATGGATATGTTTAAGGTTAGAGACAGTTTTGGTGGTATGGTTAGGTTTAAAGGGGAAAGAGGGAGATTCTTAGTGCATTCCAGTGAATAATGGGATATATCATAAATTAAATCAGCAGATCACAAATGCACAGTATATGTTTATTCATCTTGTTACAGCAGAGTACAAAGGGAAAAAAAATAAGAAGGAAAAAATTCAGTGTACTGAAAAGAGCTCTTGCAACAGATATGTCACATTAAAATACCAAGCGTTACATTATTCCCCTGATGTCTGAAAATAAAACATGAAGGAAAATCTACAGCTTATTCTGTCAAACTGATGGATAATGATAAATAATTTGTTTCAGTCTTTTTGAGTGGTTTCTTTCAGGAGTTTGAAATATCTTGCCAAACAGATGTATACATGCTGCTTGACATGTAGGAACAAACCTTTTTTGATAGTCCACTTTAGACATTCTACAAACAATAAGTAACTTTGCAACTCCAAGTGTATTAGTAAACTGCCTGCTTAATATCTTCTAAAAAATTATTTTGATAGTCCCACAACAGGCATTGTACTGACTATACTTTAATACTCAAATGAAAGTTAATTTACATGTAGTTGCAAAGTTTCAAAACTATTAGATTACAATTCATTCATAGTTTATCAACTTCAATACATTAATATACGTTACTGTTAATACATTAATATGTAATAAATTATTTGTTAATGCAATAATAGACCATATATAAATAGTGAGTTCCTCATTCATTGTCACAGTAATTAAAAGTGTTATTGTTTAATTAGCTCATATGTAAAGAGTTTGCTAATATTTTAATGCTTTTTTAACAACTTATTAACCATAATTAATTCTTAATACTAGTGTAATTAATGTCAAATAATAGTTGATTTAAAACACTTATTCAATGACATTTACCAATTTTCAATGACCTAATCTAAAGTGATAACTATTTATGGTTAATAAGTTGTTAACAACGCATTATCTAACTCTTTAGATATGAGCTAATAAACATCAACACTTTGTTAATTACTGTGACAATGAATGAAGAACTCACTATATGTAAATAGTCTATTACTATAGTAACTAGAGTTTATAAAATATGAATTAACTATAAGCCAATAGTTATCAAATGATTTGTAAATACTTTATTACTGTATACTTTTTATAAAGTGTTACTAGTGTAACCAATTCTTTAAATGTTATCTTTCATACTAGCAAGTATAGCGGAATCAAATATATGTGCAACGTGAGAGCATTTTCCTGACAAACACAAAAATCTCTGTCAGATAAATCACAAAATAATGTGCTCCAAATATACCACAATTATTAGTATATGTCCACTGACAATCAAATGCCAAACTCTTGCATAAATGCAAACGTAACTGTGTCGATAGAAAAAAACACAGACAATATATTGTGGCCATTAAAATAAAAAATAAAATAGTATTCCACTAAGATTCTGTATATTAACATTCTTTAAGTTAAGAGGTGAAATTTGTTTTCTATATAGGCATCTAATATATAAGTCTAATAAGAGTTGCCAAATGTGCAATACAAACTACAATACAAAAGTCTTAGGACTTTTACTTTCAAATTTCATCTTTGTTCTGATCAGGAACAGGAAAGTCATGAATTCTGCAATCTCAAAATCTACTCAAAGCCTTACAACTGCTGAGGACATGAGGAACCAAACCAAACTTATAATGCAGCCTTATGCCAACTGGGAAGAGTATCTGACTCCAGCACCTCTATCCATAGCCATCCTGGGAGAGCTGGTTTTCATCTCTTCCGCAACAGATTTCTCTATCAATAAAAATCCCCCTAAAGATGGTTATAAATTCATCAGATACCCTGATTCCTTTCGCGCTTGCCTCATGCAAGTGTGTAACTCTGGTTGGCACGCATTTAATGAGGCCCATACAAGCATGGATCAGATTCGCCTCCATACTGGCCAAGTTCCAAATTACATGAAGACAGCTGTGAAGATTCTGTTCCAAGGCAATGAAGAAGTTGTTAAAGCACATCTTCCTGATCAGCTAGACAATATCAGAGTCATTGCAGATGATTGTCTTGAGTTGTCTGATGTTGCTAAAAGGCGTTTCACTGATGTCATTAATATCATCCAAGAGCTGCTAGAAGCGTGTGTGAATGCAGAGCACTTTTATGGGGAAGAGTTGGCAGCAATCAAGAAGAAATTAGAAGAGAGCAAACTGAGGGAGCAGTCAGCTAATGAGATCAAGAAAAGGACTGAGAAGGCAGTGAGTGCCATTGAGAAGGAACTGAATCAGGCTCATGAGAGCTACACGGAAGCTCTGGATTCTCTCCCTAGTGGATGGGAAATGATTGGAATGGATTTTGTAAGTGGAATAACACAGAGCGTTACAGGCACGATTAATGGACTGACATCTGTTATTACTCAACCAGTGAATTTGACAACACCGATATCTGATACTATGGGACGCATTAAAGATCAGGAAAAGTCTAATGATTTGGTAGCTGAAATAAACGTATATAGCAAGTCGGCTGAAATTTTAAATTGTGCACAGACTATCCAGCAAATAATGAATGTCAATAGTAAGGATGATGACATTGACTGGACAAAACTGTATGATCAAAAGCATAAAACTACAAACACGGCCTTCATTGCAAAACAGTTTGAAAGAATCAATGAAACTTTAAAGAATATCCCTGACTGCCCAGCAAAGACACAAGCTCAGAAATTATGCAAAGATGGCACAGAAATATGTAACCAGCTTGCAAAATATGCACCTGATGGCAAATGTGACAAAGTCAAAAGCACAGAGATAATAAAAGAGGTCTTGGATCTGATCAAGTTAGCTCACAGTTTTGATAGCAAAAGCAAAGACATCACAAATTCTCCAGCTATTTCTCCAAAGCCACCAATGATGTATAAAGAAGGAAACAAGTCAGAGAACATGAGTGCTTCTCAGAAGGCCACGGAGAATGCACGGTACAAGATAGAGCAGAGCCGAGCTCAGCTGAACAAGACAAGAGATACCTATGAGAAGTGTGTGGAGAACCTAGAGAAGAACCAGAAAGAACTAACTGAAATCCTGGTTAGTATGAGAAATTGTGAACTGAAAGAGATCGACTTTAAAACTACCATAGAGATGCTGGTTAAAGGAATGGATGCCATGGGGAGAGTGAAGGAGCAGTGGGAGAAGATGGTTCACTTCTTTCAGATGGTTTCCAACATTGTGAAAACCAGCCTGAGCAAAACTCTCAAAAACTTTGTCTCCACATCAGAGAAAACACAAGCCCTCTCCTACAACGCAAAACTCTTCTCAAAAGATCTGCTCTACACTCAAGCTTCCCAAGCCTGTAACATCGCTAGTCTGGTCCATATGATCTCTGGAACATACACAGATGTTTCCAGCAAGTACCTGATGGACCGTGTCAGTTCACTGGGCAAACTGATGGCCATGGATAAAAGTAAACCAGAATTTGAGCATGAGCGAAAACTGCTCCAGAACGGCTGTGATGAGGCACAGAAAGGGATTTTAAGGCTTGTTCTGAAGAATAAAGAGGAGTATGACCGGAAAAGCACTGCAAGACTAGAAAGGATCGATCAAGAATTCCTTGCCATTCTACCTGCTGCTCCTCCAGAACAAATCAAGAGTATTCAAGAGGTTGTTAAAGCTGGATTCAGCGAGGAAGAAGCAGACGCATATGTCTGAGTGTATGTACTGAAGAAACATTTTCTAGATGATACTATAGTTCAGATTGAAACTTTGTTTTGCTTTAACATGTAGTCATGATAGATAATTTTAGAAAATCACATCTAGAAATATTTTATTATATAATATTATTTGACATTATTTGACAAATTATATGTCTTAATATCTTAATTTGACTTCTGTGTGATAGCTTTGTCTGTAAAATTGTTTAGGATTTCCGGATTTAAATAACTGTGTATCTCTATTGCTTTTCAGAAAATATGAAACAAGACTTTCTTTCAAACGGAACACCCATTCCTGTCATCGCTCAACATCTGCATTTTTTTTTCTTTCAGAGTTAGTGTGGAAAATTGTAGAACAAATGTTTTAGTATTTTGGATTTAGTGGAATTTTACTTGTTGTTTGCTTATGGATTTCTGTTTGGGTTTTAGTTATACTTCTGTTTACTTTTCTATCAAGAGTGTATTTCTGTTTAGGCATGTACTCGAATTTTACTGGAGAGCACAATTATTACTTTAGTTCTGGTTTAAGTTTAATTGTTCTTATATTGTCTTCTGCTTCTTGATTTTAATTACATACTGTATAATGAATTCTGCTTCCCAGTTTGTGCTTCTTTCTAATAACTTGTCTTGATTTAATCTCAAATAAATCTGTAACACTTTACAATATGATTCCGTTTGTTATCATTAGTTAACTTTATTAGCTAACATGAACAATGAAAAATATTTGGTATCACTTTATTTTGATGGTCCCTTTTGAACATTCTGTTGACAATTAATAACGTTGCACCTACAAGTCTACTAACTCACATTAGAGTATTAATAGATGTTATGCTTAATATCTGCTAACTCTTTATTGTAATGGTCTCCCAACAGACATTCTACTGAAGTACATATCAATTTATTCTAACCTTAACCCTACCAGTCTACTAATACTCTACTAACACTCTAATGAGAGTTAGTAGACATGTAGGTGCATCATTACCTAGTAGGCAGAATGTGTTAAAAGGACCATCAAAATAAAGTGAAACCAAAAATTGTATTTATTACTTAATGTTAATTTCAACTTTTACAAATACATTACTAAAAAATGTTGTATATGTTAATATTATTAAAATTACAAAATACAAAATTTCATTATTCAGTTGATTATATTAATTATTGCTAACAATCGCAGGCATATAGTTATGAAAATACATTAATATAAACCAAGAACTTAGGCATGGACAGAGAGATGATCTGAACAGGATGTTATAATGATTCAGCCACATTAATTACCAAATAAATAAATTCTGTGTCCCTCTTTAATCACCTACAGTCTACATCTAGAAGCCTATTTTTTATGGATATTATTAATAATTCATATATATTTGTAAAGCACCTTTCACAATAAATATTGGTCCAAAAATACATTTAAATATGTTTTAACCAATAGTCTTCATTGTGATTGGCATGATGACACAACCTCAAGAGAGATTTATTACCACTATGATGCGTGACTTTGTATTTAATATATTATATGTAAGATTTTAAGATATTTAAGATATTATATTCATGGTGGTTTAATTATAATACTAAGTAAATAGTCGTAGGTCTCTGTCTGGATGAACTGCCACTCACTAATCAGAAAAAAAAAGCCTATATAAAAATATATACAACGCTATGTTGATATAGTCCGGTTTTTATTACTGAAAAGTGTTTTTTTCCTGTTACTTGCCCACCCCTTGATGTTGGGTTTCATATAGATCACATTTCAGTACCTGATACAATTAAGAAACACAATAAAGATCAGTCTCTCAGTCATTCACTCTCTCCACTTTAGTGGCTAGAACACATCTGTACATAACTGGCAGATGAAATTGAGCCTTTCACTCTCTGGCCTCCCGACCCAACGGTGCCCCCCAGTGGACTCCATAGCTCCTGACGGCCCACACTCCTCATAACCATGTGGCCCATGACCAGACGCCCAGTTCTGGTAGCAGCCTGCTTCTCTGTACTTTATCCAGAACCAGAAGTTGAAGGTGCAGGTGTAACGGAGGCCAAGCCATACATGAGAAGTGGAGGCCTGGATGGCTCGTTGCCCTGTTCTGAAGCTCCTCACTGTGAATGGAGACCAGGTCCACATGGTGCTTTCTGCAGTAACTCGCAGCTTCAGTCCACGTCAGGTTCTCGTGGTCCAGAATTAGGTAATCTTTGGAACAGTTTGAAAAAAAAATTATAATAAAATTATATATATATATGAAGAGTTCAGATGCAAAAGCCTCTAAGTGCCATCTGAAATGTTTTATCTAAAATGAGCATTTTTATCAGGCTGCTATGTTTAGGTTCAGTAATTTTACTCTAATGGCAAAGTATAGGTCCTTCTCTCCTCAGCATCGTCCCTGAAGGCCCCGAAGCTTCCCACCAGGCCCATTAGGCTTAGAGCAAGTTTGGTTGGGAAAGCTTATACGGCGGCAGGTCAGGTTTGTGCATGTTTGCACACCATGGCGGTGTTACAAGCATACCAGGCTGGCCTGCTCAGGGGTGGGGCTGCTGAGCGGGAGCAGCCCAAGCCGTCAAGCTCCTCACATCACCAGTCTCAAAAACAGAGCGTTGCAACCCGC
>NW_015505215.1:878762-880613 GCF_001515645.1 Sinocyclocheilus grahami | reverse complement strand
GCTAAATATCTACAGTGGATCTAAAATATGAATAGTTAATTATAACTAGTTATGGTTAATTATTCACATTTCCCATGAGCTGATTCGCTACAGGCTCCTTGTCGTCGTGTAACGCTAACGACAGATGCCTCTCTCAGGGGCTGGGGGGCGGTCATGAGTGGCCGCTCTGCTCAGGGTCTGTGGGAAGACCATCATCTCACTTGGCATATTAACTGCCTGGAGATGCTGGCCGTGTTTCAAGCTCTGACACACTTCCTTCCAGACCTAAGGGGACATCATGGGCTTGTCCGCACAGACAACACATCGGTGGTCTCCTACATCAATCGGCAGGGGGGTCTGCGTTCGCGCCCCTTGTACAAGCTGGCGCGTCAGATCCTTCTGTGGGCTCAGGAGAAGCTCCTCTCGCTAAGAGCAGTTTACATCCCTGGGTATCTCAATCAGGGGGCAGACATCCTGTCGAGACAGCGGCTGAGGCCCGGGGGATGGAGACTCCACCCCGAGGTGGTGGAGCTCCTCTGGAGGGAATTTGGCCAGGCGGAAACGACACACTGCCCACTCTGGTTCTCCCTCACGCATCCAGCTCCACTGGGGCTGGATGCCATGGTACAGACGTGGCCGAGTTCTGGAGTGAGTACGCCAGGATGGGGTCTGACTGTTGCTAGTAGCCCCATTCTGGCCGGCCCAAGTATGGTTCTCGGACCTGGTGTCCCTCCTCGACGGCTCTCCGCTGGAGATTCCGATCAGGAGGGACCTCCTCTCTCAGGCGACGGGCACCTTTCTTCACCCCTGCCCGGAGTTATGGAAGTTGTGGACATGGCCCCTGAGGGGGCACAGCTCCTGGCATCTGGTCTCTCAACTGAGGTTGTTGAGACTATACTCCAGTCCAGAGCTCCCGCCACTAGGAAACAGTACGCCTTAAAGTGGAAGCTTTTCACTTCATGGTGCGGACAGCAACTGCAAGACCCAGTCAACTGTCCAATTGGTACAGTTCTGGAGTTTCTGCAGGAGCGATTCTCAGCAGGGTTATCTCCCTCCACTCTGAAGGTATACGTGGCGGCCTTAGCTGCTTACCACGCCCTTCTGGGTGGTCAATCAGTGGGAAGACACCCACTTATCACTCGTTTCCTCAGTGGCACCCTGAGGCTGAGGCCGGTACAGTGCACTAGGGTGCCCTCATGGGACCTGGCTGTGGTTCTGGAGGACTTATGCAATGGCCCCTTTGAACCCATAGAAGAAGTTTCAGTCAAGTTGCTCACGCAAGACTATCTTTCTCCTCGCTATTTCCTCACTTCAAAGGATCGGGGATCTGCAGGCACTTTCTGTTAGGGCATTCCTTTACCCGAGGTTTGGGTATGTCCCTAAGGTGCCCACTTCTTTGCCAGGGCCCATAGTAATTCAGGCATTATGTCCTCCTCCGTTCCAGGAAGTAGGCCAAAAAAGGCTTAATCTGCTCTGACCAGTTAGAGCACTGGACGCTTACGCACACAGAGCTGCCCCATGGCGTAAGGCAGATAAGCTGTTTGTTTGCTTTGGTCCGCCAAAGAAAGGATCTCCGGCGACCAAGCAGACTATGAGTAGGTGGGTGGTCGATGCCATCTCACTAACCTACGAGTCCTCTGGCCTCCCGTCACCTATTGGGGTCAGAGCGCACTCGACCAGGAGTATGGCAGCCTCCAAGGCTTTCAACTTGGGTGTGGCCATGCAGGACATTTGTGCTGCGGCGGGCTGGTCCTCTCCGCACACTTTTGTCCGCTTCTGTAACATAGACCTGGCATCTACCCCAGGTTCCCAAGTTCTCTCTTCGTGATGTGCTCATCTGATACACACACAGGCAGGGACTTGGTAGTATGG
>NW_015505215.1:839324-878412 GCF_001515645.1 Sinocyclocheilus grahami | reverse complement strand
CCTACGAGTCCTCTGGCCTCCCGTCACCTATTGGGGTCAGAGCGCACTCGACCAGGAGTATGGCAGCCTCCAAGGCTTTCAACTTGGGTGTGGCCATGCAGGACATTTGTGCTGCGGCGGGCTGGTCCTCTCCGCACACTTTTGTCCGCTTCTGTAACATAGACCTGGCATCTACCCCAGGTTCCCAAGTTCTCTCTTCGTGATGTGCTCATCTGATACACACACAGGCAGGGACTTGGTAGTATGGAGCAGTGGGTATTTTTGTTCCCAAAGCAAATCTCGACGCAGCTCAAGTTCCTGAAGGGGAACGTCTCTAGGTTACGTATATAACCATGGTTCCCCGAGGGAACGAGATGCTGCATCTCTTTGCCATACTCCCTGCATCCCTCCAGGCGCTAATTCATCGAAGCTAACTTGCGCTCTGCCGGATGCGCTTTTATACTTCCTGGCGCTCACTTCACCCCGCTCGTGATGTCTCGCTGCTCCATTGGACTGATTTTACACGTGCTTCAGAACGCGGTCGCGCAGGGGCGTTCCCAAAGCAAATCTCGATGCAGCGTCTTGCTTCCTCAGGGAACCATGGTTACATATGTAACCTAGATACGGTTGGTTTAAAGCACTTAATGACATTTTATACATGATCCGACATAATAAATGTACTTTTCTGTCTTGTCATTGAGCTAAAGTAAATTATTTAGTTAACTAGAATAAAACTAAGTTCCCTTTTGAACAGTCTCTCTCTTTGCGTCACTAGGCGCGTTTCCATTACAGATTTACGCAAAACTTTGGCGATATTTTCTAAATGTCGATAAAAAAGTAGTGCGAAATGACGGCATTTCCATTAACCAATTTTATGCGACTAAAACGTAACCTTTTGCCTCTCGCGATAAGTCATGGCAACGGACTTTGGTGGGTTTTTGACGGATTTTGGCTATATTTATTCAAAGAAGGCGTATGCGTGTATCTTTACAGAAGCAGCACAGAGAGCCGGAACAGGATGTTATAAAGAATAAAGCCGGAAGCCTTCCCCTGTGGCCATCCGGTGTAATTAAAAGAGCAAATTTCTGAGCAAATTTCCAACGACATTGTTGCAAATGCCGCAATGTGAGTGTGACTCATGAAGAAACCCCCTGCATGATGAAGATGGGGACTGGGCAGAGCCCACGCAGAGACTGCGCTCACCGGAACAAAATGCTCTCTCTGAGAGCATGAGTCTCGCCCTTCTCCGCTCGTGGATTGCCTTCTTCAATGAAGGCAGCCCCGCTCTCCTGTTTCTCCCCTCTCAGATAACTCAAAGAAGGAAACAGTGGAGTCACAGGGCTGAGCAACTGAGCTTGAGTGGTGATCTCACACCAGGACAGTTCCTGCGTGCTCACTGTCTCCGCAATACTTTGATCCGCCTGTTTGTTTTACACGTGAGGATCAGCACCCATATATACGAGTGTGTGGCTGAACGGAAAACTCTGTGTGCCACTTGTTTACTTTCACTTTCATTTCACAACTCAATGACATAAAGGGAGGCATGCATATCAATTAATGGGAGAAGCAAATATATATGGTTTGATCATTTTAGGCGGATCAGAGGAGAACGCTGTCACAGATGATTTCATCAAGTTCAAGTTCATTTATTTATAAAGCACATTTAAAAAACTGCCACAAGACTGACCAAAGTGCTGTACATAAAAATCTAACTCTAAATCTAACACATAAAACAGAAATAAAATATATAAATATAAAAGACCAAAAAGAATGAAGAGAAAGAAAAGCATTCTAAAGACAAAGTAATAATCAAAGCCATACTGCAATGTAATAAGAAAGGGGTATTAAGGCCAGATCGAACAAGTGTGTGTTTTAAAAGGGACTTGAAAATGGATAGGGAGGGTGCACCTCTGATCTCAAGTGGCAGATTGTTCCATAACCAAGGCCCAACCACAGAAAAAGCTTGATCCCCTCTACGTTTAAGTCTGGACTGAGGGAGTAAAAGGAGATTCTGATCACTGGACCTTAAACTTCTAATTGGAGTATAAAAATGCAACAGCTCTGAGAGATAACTAGGGGCTTGACTATGTAAAGATATGTACACCAGTAAGAGGATTTTAAAATCAATCCTAAATTGAATAGGCAGCCAATGGAGGGTCCTCAGAATGGGGGTGATGCTGTCACGTTTGCGGCTATTTGGAGAAATCTGGCAGCAGCATTTTGGACCAATTATAGGCGAGTAATTTGTGACTTTGAAATACTGCACTAAAGTGAGTTACAGTAAGCTAAACGTGAGGTGATAAAAGCATGGACAGCCATCTCTAAAGTTGTAGCATTTAAAAAGTGTTTGATTTTTGACAACAACCATAGTTGGTAAAACCTTGAACCAATTACAGAAGAGATATGTTTATCCAATTTTAATGACTCATCAAAATGGACACCCAGATTTCGCACACAAGAAGATCTGTAGGCCGATAATCTGCCCAGATCTAGGCTGGTAGGCTGAGAATGATCAGTAGGACTGAAAACATTCATCTCAGTTTTATTTTCATTTAGCGTTAAAAAAATGTGTTCTAGCCAGATTTTGACCTCATCTAAGCACAAGTGCTGAAGGATAATTTATCTTAAAAGGTAAATAAATCTGGGTATCGTCAGCTTAAAAATGAAAAGATACCCCATGCCTTCTTAGAATGCAACCCAGAGGAAGCATGTACAGGGAAAAAAGGGAGGGCGCCAATATCGAGCCTTAAGGGAGGCCACAAGTGAGATGAGCTACGGAGGAAGAAAAATTGCCTAAATTGACAAAAACAAAATACAATTATGGTTTAGAAAAAGCTGCAGTTGGTCAAATACAATTTTTTTCTAGAACCTTTGAGATAAATGGTAAGACAGAAATGGGACGGAAATTATTCAGAATAGAAGGGTCTAATGAAGGCTTCTTGAGAAGCAGAGTGACAGTAGCCACTTTAAGATTAGCAGGAACAGAGCCAGTTGAGAGGCACTTGTTGAAAAAAGACACCAAACCTGGCCCGACACAGTCAACAATTAATTTTTAAAATTTAGGATGTATAATGAAGATAGATAAAGATGGTTTAATATTAACAATGATGTCTTTCAGTGATTGCAGAGAAATGGGTTCAAAAACATCCCAAGAAACAGGATGCAGCAAAGAAAGAGGAGTTTCAGTGTGGAGAAAACAGACTTTGAGTCTCAAATTAGAAATTTTGTCGATGAAGTGTCTCAAGAAGCTTTCACATAGAGCATCAGAGGCATCAGGCACAGTATTAACAAAGGGATTAACAACAGAATTAATAACTGAGAACAGAACTTTCGGAGTACAGTGTTTTTTATTATTATTAAATCAGAAAAAATAAGTAGCTTTAGCAGATTTAGCAGCGGACTGATCAGCTGATAAGCTGTCTTTAAACAACTGAAGTGAAACATGCAATTTATCATTTTTCCATTTGCTCTCAGCCTTTCTACAAGCTTGTCGTAGGAGTCGAGTATCAGAATTTTGCCATGGAACAGATTTAGATTTGTGCTTATAGGTCTTGAGTGGAGCAGTGATTTCTTAAACATCCAGCCAGACAAGACTTTAGAAGACTTAGATGTTGGTCAGCATCCAGGTCAAGTAACAGTAGATCCAGAGATAAATTAATGCAAGACTCCATAAAACACTGATTAAAATTTGGGTATCACTTTATTTCGATAGTCCACTTTAGACATTCTACTAACAGTAAGTAACTTTGCAACTACATGTCAACTAGCAGTCATTAGAGTATTAGTAGACTGTCTGCTTAATACCTTCTGACACTTTATTTTAATGGGTCCACAATATACAACATACTGACTATGAGAAACTTTGCAAGTACATGTCAACTTATTCTACTAACCCTAAACCTACCCTAACTGTCTACTCTGACAGTTAGTAGACATGTAGTTGCAAATTAATGAGAATTACTTGACATGTAGTTACAAAGTTACTTATAGTTAGTAAGTGGACTATCAAAATAAAGTGTAACCAAAATTTGACCCAAACTTAGAGGAATAGGACCGAGACAGAAAGATTAGGAAGAGACATAGAAAATAAAATCGGCTTATGGTCAGAGAGCAGGAAATCAGATATCTCAATATCAGAAACGGCAAACCCATGAGAGAGTACAAAATCTAAAATGTTTCATATCGCTGACAGCATCCGATTTCGTTGTGCCGCTTGTCTGGGCCAAGCCCACGCTGAGGCTGCGCTCACTAAGACAGACTGCTCTCACTGCGAGAGCACGAATCTGTCCCTGCTTTGCTCGTGGATTGCCTTCTCCAGTGCAGGCGATCCCTCCCCTCTCGCTCTCACGTGAGGGATCTCACGCTCCAGTGTGTTACACGTGAGGATCAGCACCCCTCGTCTGCATCAAGCAGTTTGATCTTTTTAGGCAGATCAGAGGAGAATGCTGTCACCGATGATTCTATATCACTGACAGCTTCAGATTTGGATGTGCTTGGTCCATGCCCACGCTGAGGCTGCGCTCACTGAGGCAGACTGCTCTCACTGTGAGAGCATGAGTCTCGCACAGAATTTTGATCCGCCGGTGTGTTTACACGTGAGGATCAGTGTAACCATCTATGAGTGGTTTGATCTTTTTAGGCGGAGCAGAGGAGAATGCTGATGATCACTGATCACTGATGTCACTGATGATTCTACTGTATATCACTGACCGCTTCAGACACCCTTCTCCCCAATGGGTTATTATGGGCTGGAGGAGAGTGAACTGATTCGCATTCTCACCAGGTTGTGAAGAATCTCAGCTTAGAATGATCGGCTCCGGAAGAGCCTGCCCACAGCCGTTTAGACGAATGATGCCCGCTGGGCTGTTTTCAATGAATCCCCTGCTAGAGACCGGTGCTGTTTTTCCTGGAAGTTCACAATGAACTTACCAAGGCGAGGCACGACCCCTACCCGGTGCATGTTAATGTTCTATTTCTGCCGCCCTCACCTCTGTTAACAACATTGAAGTAACAGGATGTGGCATGCTCCCCTTCGAGGAGAGACAGTCGCTGCACACATCTACCCGCCACCTACCCAGAAGATTTGCAAACCGCTTCACTGCAGCACACTGTTTATCGCAGGTCATATGCCACTTCCTGCCTAAGCACTTCAGCCCTGTAGAATGAGGTTACTCGCTCCAGTTCGCCCGCAGGCCACCTAGCTTCAGAAGCATTATTCAAACTTCAGTACAGGACAACAATGTTCTCAAGTCTGAAGTGCAAACTCTGCTTGCAGAAGGAACCATGGAAACGGTTCCTCTAGCAAACAGCGAGTCAGGCTTTTACAGCCGCTACTTCCTTGTTCCCAAGAAAAATGGCATGCTCAGGCATCTGAACTTTGCGCTTATTAATTGCCCATTCAAGATGCTGACTTGAAAGCAGATCCTTGCACAATATGCCCCAGGGACTGGTTTTTTAGTGGTGGATATGAAAGACATTTACTTTCACATCCAGATAGCCCCTCATCACATACCGCTCTTGAGATTCGCGTTCGAGCGGGTGGCTTATCAATATACAGTCCTACCATTCTGACTGTCTCTGGCCCTACACACTTTACGAAGTGCACGTACGCGGCTCTTTCCCCTCTGAGACAGATGGGAAACCTCATTATGACCTAGTCGACCAATTGGCTAGTCTTAGCCAGATGCTGCTCAGCCACTTGGAGCAGCTTGGGATAATAATTAATTTAGCCAAGAGCTCTCTGTCACCCAGCAAGTAGTCTTCCTGGGGACAGTTATCGGTTCTGCCCAGATGTGGGCATGGATTACACCGGAATGTTTCATGACTGTTCAGTGACTAGCGGCGTCATTTAAACTGGGGATTTCACATCCCCACAGAGCTTTTCAGAGGATGCTCAGTCTCATGTCGGGCGCTTCCTCTGTGATTCCTCTGGGCCTGCTTCACGTGCGGCCCCTCCAGTTTTGGCCAAAAGCCATGTCCCATCCCACGCTTGATGCCTTGGACATTTTTATCTCAAGGTAACCCACTGCTGCATCAGAGCAAAGGGCATGATTTGGCATCCCCGGTCAGAGCTGTGGAGCCTTCATGTTTGGCCCCTCGACGGGAGCCTTTGCAGCTCCCCGCGAGTGTAGCTAATACAATTGTTGAAGCTAGAACTCCGTCTACAAGATGTCTTTAGACCCTTAAATGGTCAGTCTTTTCTGACTGGTTTGCAGCACGGAACCAGGACCTGTCATCATGCAACGTGTCCTACATGCTAACCTTTTTACAAGAGCTGCTGGACAAGGGGAACACCCCTTCCACACTCAAAGTATGTGGCACCCATCATGGCGAATAATTCTCTCATGGCTGGCCTGTCAGTCAGCAGAAATGACCTAGTTGTTAAGTTTCTAAGGGGCCTTGTGCCAACTGGGGACTTATCAATAGTCCTCAGGGCTCTGCGAGGTCCTCCCTTTGAGCCGGTCCAGTCGGCTGACTTGCGGTCCCTGTCAGTTAAGACCACCCTCCTTCTGGCTCTATCATCGGTCATATGAGTGGGTGACCTGCAAGCACTGTCAGTCAGTGCTTCCTGTCTTGAGTTTAGGCCTAACGACTGTAGAGTCATCCTCAAACTGAGACACTGCTATGTGCCAAAAGTGCTCTCCACTTTTTGTTCAAAGCACAAGTCATCACCCTCCTAGCACTCCCCAATTCAGAAGGTAAACAGGGTCCTAATCCACTCTGCCAGGTTTGGGCTCTTAGAGTGTATGTTGAGTGCTCTGGCCAGTTTAGGCACTCAGAGCAGCACTTTGAATGCTTCAGAGGCCACTCTAAAGGGCTGCCGGTTACGATGGTTGATGCTATGATCCCTGGCTTATGCCTCAGTTGGTTTTCAAGTGTCCTATAGATGTGAAGGCCCACTCCACCAGACGAATAGCCTCCTCCTGGGCGTGGTCCAGCAGGATTTCTATTGATGATTGTGATGAGAGGGGCGGGGCGGGGCGGGGCCGAGAGCCGTGGGAACTTAGCGAGGCCGGTGGAGTAATTGATAATGAGCGACACCTGCACCACTCACCGGTCTCGAGTCTCACAGAGGAGCTCCGGAAGGATACAAAGGAGGAGTGACGACAGGGAAAGACGAGAGAGGATCAGGCCTGGTCCTCCATGAGACTCGAGACCGGTGAGTGGTGCAGGTGTCGCTCATTATCAATTACTCCACCGGCCTCGCTCCGTTCCCACGGCTCTCGGCCCCGCCCCTCTCGTCACAATGATATTTGTGTGGCCACCGGCTGGTCGTAGCCATCTACCTTAGCGTAGTCCTCAGCCTAAGTGGCTTGGGTCTCATTATTAGCTCATGCTTACAGGAGCCCTCAGTCCGAGTGATCCGGGGCTGGGATCTCAGAGCGGCTTCGTTCTGCACTTGCTTATAGCAGGGTGCTATTGGATGCAATCCCCATAAGCTTCAGTGACGCAACAGGAGAGACTGTTTGAAAGGGTAACTAACATAACCTCAGTTCCCTGAGATAAGGGAACGAGCATTGCGTAGGCTGCCGTGCTATAAGGCTGCACGCAAATCAATGACTGACACTTCATTGGAAATGGTGCTCAGATCCAACCTATATAGCGGTTGGCTCCTCCCCTTGGTGAGTTGAAGCACCATTGTTGAACAAATCAGGCTTCAATATCAGAGTAAACAGGAATTTCCCCATAAGCATCAGCGAAGAAAGGCTCATTCCCTTATCTCAGGGAACTGAGGTTACATTAGTAACTGGAGCATTTTGTTGGTGTAATTTAAACTATTTGCTTCACATCAAATGACAATGACACTGACGTCATCAAGGTTCAGTTTGAGAATTTTCTGATCGGTGGCCATATTGTTTTCCCCCATCAAGACCGTGGCTGACACACAATTCCATAATATCGGTGAGTAATTATACAAATAATGTCATACAAATAATACAAATAATGGCGGCATGAACATACATCCACCCATCTTTCATTGGACGGATTGCTTAAAGTTATTGGCACGTTAAAGTGATCAAAAAAGCATGGATCAATGAAAGATAAAGAGCTTGATATTTTAAAAGTGCTATTCATCATGAAACAGAACTGAAAACGTTAATCGCACAACAGCTTTCTGTGCTCACACACCCAAAGCCTGCGCACAGAAACCCACCTGTCAGCATTGACTTCTACCGTTTGAATAGTCAAATATACACAAAATATGTTGAAAATGTCTGTCTATACAAGTATTAACAAACACAGTTGGTTAACAGACATAATTATGACATAATTATATTACATAATTATGTCTTAATCGAATGTAAACTTGAGCGAGAAAATCTGATATGAATCATATATATTGGATCCATGCATTCAAGTTTTAAAGTTAAGCAGCTTCCCTGCTGTCTGTGTCGTTAATGTTAATCAAACAACAAAAGAAAAATTTGTGCACGTTCAATTCATAACGTAAAGATATTTCTTTTTTAAACATCATGGTTAGTTTATTCAATTTCTGTAGTATTTCTCATTACTGTTCAGCCCATTTGTATATTTGTTCTGATGTATTTACGGGTCCTGTTGCTCGCTCAAATTGTTTATTTTTATTACTGTTTACTTGTCTATGCTTTTATTTTCCTTGAATCCAGATGGTAATGGCTGTCATTGTCTTTTTTTTTATTTTTTTAGGAAAGATGTATTTAATGAATTTTCACAACAGTTAGGAGATGTAATCAAGTCACATGACAACTGTAAGTGCTACTTTTTTTTAAGGCCAGTTGAAATCTGCTGTACTTTATCAACTAAATTTAAGAGATTTTTCCACCAGTACCATACAGACACATATACCCAGCCAATTCCATAGCAATGAGGTTAGGTGCTTTAATATATTACGAAGTGTATTGGATGATTTAATGAAAATGATGATGTTATTTAGGTATTGACCTCAAACAATTATATTTATACTACAACTAATCCCAATTCCTTTTCTCAAAATCTCTCATAGCAGGAAAAAACAGACATTTTGGAGAAGATGATAAGCTCCGCAAGTACAAGAAAAAGCAGCCCTGCTTGGCAGAAAAACAAGCCTTTTTTTCTTTGTTTGTTTTTTCTACAGATGGACACAGAGACTTTAAGAGTTAGTTCACCCAAAAATGACGTTCCAAACCCATAAGACATTGGTTCATCTTTGAAACACAAATTAAGATATTTTTAATGAAACCTGAGAGATTTCTTTCCATCCATTGAAAGTTCAGGTAACAAAAACTTAGAATATCCCAGAAGGACGTAAAGGAGTTTTAAAAGTATTCCATATGAATTGAGTGTTGTTGTTGTTTTTTGCTGTTGTTGTTTTTTTTGTTTTTGTGAAGAGATATGATTGCTTTATTCTTGAGGATTTTAATCACATATAAACACACATACATTTCATATGGATTCATTTTATGACTTTCTGTATCTTCTAAGTTTTGGTTACATGGACTGTCACTGAGGGGAAGAAAGCTTTCAGGTTTCATTATAAAATATTTGAATTTGTGTTTTGAAGATAACCAAAGTCTGATGGATTTGAACTACAACAGGGTGAACAAATGATGAGTATGATGATGATTTCTCTGAAAAATGAAGCTATAGATTATGTATGTTCAGTAAATTGATGTTTTAAAAAAGCACCAAATATCAGGAGAATTGTTATAAATGTATTGAAGGAGTTGACCTTGACAATGTTGACCTTGAGTTGACAATGTTGACCTTGAGTTGACAATGTTGACCTTGCATTCTAATGTATTTTTCAAATTTGTCCAAATGTGATAGACTGACATTTTTCTTTTCTTTTCTTTTCTTTTCTTTTCTCTCTTTTTTTTTTTTAAGTTAATGCAAGTTCATCTAAAATGAGTGGCTTTTTTCAATGGCACATGGACGTTAAATTCCTTGGATGAATGTTCTGTTCCTCAAATTTTTTTCTCAATGCTAAAAGTGGAAATTATGTCAACGAGTGTCGAAGATTTCACTTTGATGTAATAAACATTTTCAAATGTTTGACTCTAAAAAGTGTAAAAAGCTTGATTTTTTCCAAACAGTAATTCAATTACATTTAACACAGTAAAATCACATTCTGAAGGTGAAGAAATTGCTTAATATGTACAATTTATATTTGTATTTATTTGGGTATTTGATTTAAAAATATGTATTATATATATATATATATATATATATATATATATATATAATAAGTTAATCCAAATAGATTTAGTGATCACTTGTGATATAATCATGTAAAAAAAATATTTGGTTGAAATTGAAAGTGCTATGTGATGATAGAATTATATATGACTGCGAATTGAGAACCACTATAGATGATAAGATCCCTTTGCCTTCTTGTTATAATTTTGCCCTTACTCTTATTTGTAACGCTAAGAAAGAGTTAATCTCTCATGTATGAAAGAAGAGTGATGCCATGTATCAGCCATTAAATGTGTGGAACACCAACTATAGGCTTCCAAGCTCTTTCATTTCATGGATTTAATGAGAGTTATCCGGGTCTATACAGGGGATCTGTATCTGGGGCTCATCTAGTTGTCCTGGTCTCCGCTGTCTTTCAGGGCTGTGGAGGTCCTTTCTAGGTGCTGATCCACCATCTGGTCTGAATACGTACTGGAGCCGGGTGACTGCAGTGACCATCTGATCTAGATACAGACTGGATCTGGTGGCTACGGTGACCTCGGAATAAGAGAGAAAGAGACTAATATTAGCATAGATGCCATTCTTCTAACAATGTAGCAAGTACATCGGGTTTTATGAGAAGTGTTCCCAGTTCCGGTTGACCTAATTAATGCAGCCTAAAAATCCTTTACGGATTTGAATATTAGAAGCGTATTAGTGTCTTATGTGTAAACCAGGTTAAAGAGATGGGTCTTTAATCTAGATTTAAACTGCAAGAGTGTGTCTGCCTCCCGAACAATGTTAGGTAGGTTATTCCAGAGTTTGGGCGCTAAATGGTCAAGTCAAGTTTATTTGTACAGCGCTTTTCACCATACAAATCATTGCAAAGCAACTTTACAGCCAATTAAGTTTCTACAATATTTAGTGGTAGTTTATCAGTGGTGACTGTCAGTTAATGTACATATGGCAGAAATGTACGGAAAAATCAATTTAAGACGTAATAAAACAGACGATGAGCACTATTAACAGCAATTATTATATTGAAGTTCGCAGACGACACTACAGTCATCGGCCTCATCAAGGACGGAGACGAGTCTGTGTACAGACAGGAGGTTAAAGAGCTGGCTGTCTGGTGCAGTCTTAACAACCTGGAGCTTAACACGCTCAAAACTGTGGAGATGATCGTGGACTTCAGGAGAAAACCCCCTGCACTCCCCCCACTCACCATCATGGACAGCACTGTGACTGCAGTGGAGTCATTCAGGTTCCTGGGCACCACTATCTCTCAGGACCTGAAGTGGGACACTCACATAGACTCCATTGCAAAAAAGGCCCAGCAGAGGTTGTACTTCCTTCGCCAGCTGAGGAAGTTCAACCTGCCACAGGAGCTGCTGAAACAGTTCTACTCTGCTATCATTGAGTCTGTCCTATGTTCATCCATGACTGTCTGGTTTGGTTCAGCTACCAAATCAGACATCAAGAGACTACAACGGACAGTCATGACTGCTGAGAGGATTATTGGGGCCCCTCTGCCCAGCCTCCAAGATCTTTACATCTCCAGAGTGAGGGAAAGGGCTAAAAAAATCACCTTGGACCCCTCACACCCAGCCCACTCTCTCTTCGAACTGTTGCTTTCTGGTCGGTGATACAGAGCACTGACCACCAGAACAGCCAGGCACAAGAACAGTTTTTTTCCCACAGGCTATATTCAGTCTGAAAAATTAATCTTTCATAATTATACATGGTCCATCACAACTAACATAGTTATATTTATATTAAACTGCACACTTTGTAAATAACATATCTGCACACTAATAAATACATCTGTACATTTATCTAAACAATTAAATTTTTTCCTATACTTCTATTTCTGTATATAGTACATTATTATTCCATTTTTCTTTTTTATTATTATATTAGTGTTATATTACATCCCTACTGTGTTATTCCTATGTATGTCTGCACTATCATGTATGTCTGCACTATGTTTGTACTTTCTTCTACACTGGAAACTCCTGTCGTCAAATCAAATTCCTTGTGTGTGTAAACATACTTGGTAATAAAGCTCTTCTGATTCTGATTCTGATTCTTATTATCATGCACATTGCATATTGGCTGTTTATTAGTTCTTGCAAAGCATAAATGAATGCATTATTCTGCATGACCATATTCTAGATCCCTTAATCCTACCCCATACCTAAACTTAACAACTACCTTACTAATTATTAGTAAACAGCAAATTAGGAGTTTATTGTTTTTTAGTTTGACCTAAAAGTCTCATAACTACAGTAATCCAAAAAAAAATCTAAATCTGGTTTAAATTTGATTCTGGTTTTAAGGCTTGATTTAAACCTTTTCTAATCTGTTTGATAAGACATGTAAACACTATAGTAGTGTAGGACAACACTGTCCCACCAGTGCTTGCTTCTGACTCTTATCCACAGGTGCAGGAAGGGGCATTTGTACTGCTTGTTAAGCAGCATGGCACAGACATTCATGTGCTTGTTGTTTCCTAATTAGGGCCTGAAGTAGAAAAAAAAATTAAAAGAAAGAAAAGAAGCATGGGAAAGGGAATCACTTGTATGTGCATTGTTAAAATAGTGGGAAACCCTATATATCCATGCTGTACACACATCAGCCAAATCACTTTAGCATCTCAGCATGTAAAAGCGGTTTGGTTTTATTCGTTTGAATGATTTCATTCCAAATGAAAAAGCTGTCCATGTAAACGTAGCTACTGACAATAGGTGCATCTTAGAGCATATATAAAGACACATAGGAAAGCAACCATAGTCCATACTTCATTGGAACAAGATTGCTTTCTCACGAGAAAACTTGAGTAAAGTCTACAGTGTCACAACTGTTGCTTCAGATTCACAGTTCAGGGTTGTGTTCCCAAAAACCACTGTTAGCTGACTGTGTTGACAAGTTTCTTCTTTACCCACATAGATCAGCAAAAACATAGTAAAACTTCACAAACTTTATCAGAAAATTGTGTGGTTGTAAAACAGCTCTCTATCTGAGGTTAGAAGCATAGTTGCTTGTTAGCATGCAAGATGAGAAAATAAGCAAGATAACGCATTATAATCTATATCTTTCATTTTGTATATATACAAATTTAATTCTACAACTTTTCTTGTGTAAAGGGAATTAAATGTTATGCTTCTGTGAAGTGTGAGGCCTTTGCCATCAAGAGGACAGTTCTGGAGTTGAGGCATCTCCTTGGCTGCAGTTTAAGAATGCTGATAGGCCACAGTCTACTACAGTGGATGGCCCTAGCCAAGGAGCCCATTGCCCAGGTCACCTTGTGATATCTCTCAGTGAAGGACTTCCACTCTGCTGTGAAACATCGAGCCAGGGCAGCCAGTGGAATCTTGGATGACCACTCCCACATGTTTCCACCTCTGTCGGGTCTAAAGAGCAAAGTTCCTGCCTCCCCTCACTCTTTATTAACAAGGTTCGGGAGGAGCACGATCAGATAATCAACCAATTCGGCACAATCTGAATAGTTAATCAGCTTAACTAGCACAATACATATATATACACAGCCAACTTACCTCTGTCCCACGACAGTTTTCAGGCATTCTTTCTACACCCCAACTCTTCTCTATTAAACTATTTTCATCTCATACTAGGGATTGGGGGAGTTTTCTGGGTTCGGGCTATATTCGGAGCTCGGAGCACTCCCTCCCGACAGCACGCCAAATATGCTTACTATTTATTCAATCCAATTACATGTAAGTGCGAACTCATGAAACGTCCAATCATGGAACAAAGCTGACACTTACATGACCAAGTACAATGCCAGGCGTTGGATGCAGTGGTGTAAAGCATGCTGCCACTGGACTCTGGAGCATGTGGCTCTGTGGAATGATGAATCACGCTTCTCTGTTTGGCTGTCTGATACTTGAGTTTGGGTTTGGTGGGTACCAGGAAACTGTTACCTGCCTGACTGTACTGTGCCAACTGTAAAGTTTAGTGGAGAAGGGATAATGTTATGGGGCTATTTTTTAGGGGTTGTGCTAGATACTTTATTTCCAGTGAAGGGGAATCTTAATGCTTCAGCATACCAAGACATTTTGGACAATGCTATGCTTTGAACTTTATGGGAACAGTTTGGGGAAGTCCTTTTTAAATTCCAGCATGAATGTGCCCAAGTGTACAAAGCAAGGTTCTAGGCATGTGCCGAATACCAGTTTCAAGGTATACCGCGATTTGAAATTTTCATGGTTTCAAAACCGCTAATATTTTCCGTTATACCGTTCCTGCGGTATGCGCTGTTTTTCATGTCTCCTCAAAGACTGAAAGTGTAGGAATCCCTCAGGTTGAGTGCAGTGTAGAGAATAACATGAACCTCCTCCTCCTGTTGGTGCGAGCGAGCGGTCAGTCACGTGTGTGTGTAGGATGGCCGAACTTAAGGAGCTTCCCCTGGAACTTACGAGATCGGCAACCGGCCATTTTTTGTCTTATTGCAAGCAACTCATCTCTTTTCTGGACTTGCACAAACTGCGTTGCAATGCAATTGTTTTCCAAAATGTGATTTATGTGAAAATATGAAGTCTGTAAACGTCCCTTAACACAGGCCAGAGACGAAGACGGACGCACAGCGAAAAATACTGTAGCAGGCAGATCACTCACTGTTCATGATGCACGAACTATTGGAAGAAAATCCTCAATATTGATTTGGGGGTTTATATGAATGTGTTTCTGAGGGGAACTGACTGTCTTCAGAAAAGTTTACTTGGTATTAGTGGTATTATCTTTTAATCTTGTCTCTGTATAGTTCATATTAAAGCAGTATTTCAGCACAGTGCTGCTTTGTTTACAGCGGTAACCAAGGAAGCACTGTATCTGGTGTTTGAGAAGCGTCTCCTGCTGTCAGAGAGTGAATCTGCATCTCATTCAGCGCTTCTGCTGTTTGCTTCGTTCAGGCATGTAGTATAATTTCACAAAGCTAGTCAGAACAGAACATTCTGTTTTTGCTTCAAATTGGGTTATTATTAAATCAAATTATGTATATGAAATTATATAACTAAATGAGATAAATGATATGTATACGAATTATATAACTGAAATTAAATAACTAATTACAGATTTAGGTTAAATAAAGATGTCAGTCTTCATTTTTCTTCTTTTTAGGAAACAAATCAAAGAAAAGATAAACACATTTTTTATATTGTGTATCAAAAAATATATTGTGTTCAGCAGAAAAAAAAGTTTTTTTTTACCCAGTCATTTAAAAATAACACATTTTAAAGCTGTAACGACAATACTGTGATACCGTGAAAGCGTGATATGTTTGCTTAAGGTTATCATACCGTCAAAATCTCATACCGGCCCATGCCTACAAGGTTCATAAAGACATAGTTGGATGAGTGTGTTGTGAAAGAACTTGACTAACACAGAGCCCTAACCTTAACACCTATTGAATTTGGGTAATCTGGGACACCTAAACTCCAGTGTGTTTATTTCCTGTTCTAACAAAATTTAGTCAACAGGACTTTTACTATAATTTTAGCATTGATGTCATGTGACTGAAATCACATGACTTCATTTGGGTGATTCCACAGAAAGGGGCGGGGCACTTGTCAATCAAGAAGCTCCCCTGTGAATTGCATGACAAGGTCAGTGACATCGCATTCTGACTAGATTAAGGACATAAATCTGTCATAAATAATACAACGTTCCTAATTGTTGTCAAATTATGTTTGTGATCTATTCAAGCAACAAAATGTGTATTAAAGTGTTGAAAATGTATTTTAGTTTTGTTTGTTTTTTTCAAACATTTTTTTGTCCCACGTTATCAAATATGATTGAGAATGTGGGACAGCATGCTTTGGGTAATCTGGGACAGTCTTCAAATAGAGGAAATATGTATTTAGGGACTTTATAAGTCTAATGACAAGGGATAATATATACTATAATGAGAAATGTGTGTTAATGTGGACTACTGGAGGTTATAACATTAGCATAAGTTCACAGTAGCTAGCAGCTAGCTAAACCAGCTAGCTAGAGAGATGCTACAGAGATGGAATCTGGAAAACGTATTCCAGTAGCAAGCAAAGTTATCAGGATGAAGTAAACAGTTAATTTAATTTCCCAAATTCCCAGTTAGTTTAGTATATACAACGGTTCAAATCAGTGAGCAGGAGGGGGATCTGCGCCCAGGCAAGTTAACAATGTTCTGTACACAGACACACACGCACACCCACATACACACGCGCGCACACACACACACAGACAGACACAGTAATTAGTCAGCTAAAATATGAAAATATCCATGGCCTTTAATTAACTCAATGAAATGTACAGAATAGTACAGTGGTTCTCAAACCTGTCCTGGAGTACCCCCAGCCCTGCACATTTTGTATGTCGCCCTCATCTATCACACCTGATTCAACTCATTAGCTCATTAGTGGAGACTGCAAGACCTGAAGTGGGTGTGTCAGATATAGGGAGACATACAAAATGTGCAGTGCTGGGGGTACTTCATGGAGAAGTTTGAGAACCACTGGAATAGTAGATTGGCTAATAGGTATATTAATACAATGTTAAACAAATGTTAAACAATTTTAATAGTTTTAAATTAACTAAAATTAATTAACACAGTAGATTTTTCATCCTGTGTACAGAAAGAAATTATTTTTCCTGATATTGAAATATACATTTCCTTATTGAGATTTCTGTACTTGTAATTTTTTTCATAATGCTTTCTTAAAAATTGGTGATATTGTGTTTTGCATGCATAAAGTATGGTGAATATAGGTTTTTTTTAGGCCTAATACATAAGTCCCAGATTACAAAGTGACCTGTCCCAGATTTTCAAATTCAGGCAGATTTTTTTTTTTGGCACAAACAAACGCTAATAGGTGTGGCATGTCTCCTCTGGGTATATCAACATTCTTTCTTCTGGTGTGGTTAGAAAGCATCTTAGGGATTTCAGAAAAGTCTAATGTGTTAGATATCGAAATAAATCGCAGAAGTCAAAATTGCAAAAAAACGTCCCAGATTACCCAAATTCACCCTACCTTTAGGATGAACTGGAACGGAGATTGTGATCCATGCCTTGTTGTCTAACATCAGTGATTGACCTCACAAATACTCTACTGGATAAATGGGCAAAAATTCACACCGAAACACTCCAAAATCCTGTGGAAAGTTAAAGGTCACACACTACTGTCCACTTTGCTTGCTTAGTTGGGATCTATAAAACACTTAATATTCAAAATTACAACATTTGAAATGAATAATGACACTATTGTCTTCTGCTTTATAGCTGAACTTAATTTGCTCATAACTGATTAATTGTGCAACACTGACACTATTATTTAACAGAATTCAGTCAACATTGAACTGTCTCCAGCAGAATAACGACACTACTGTCTTCAGTAGAGCTGCTTATCACTGAATAGAACTTAATATAACATAATGAATGAACATTATACAAGTAAGGTTCAACTTTAAACTGAACTTAACTTTTATTTAGCCAGCAGGAGAAACATGTTAGCCAGCAGGAGAAACTTCTGTGTGTTTTATCTTTACTAAGCAACTATTCAAGTAGTCCATAATCAACTACACAAACAAATTATCTGTTGTTGAATTTAAATATAAATAATTTTGGGTAACATGAGTCAGGATATTGGTTTCAGTGTGTCCAAGACCAAGAGCCCCACATAGTGATGACTAATACAATTTCATTTTGATTAATTCCTCTATAACATTTAAAAATGAGAAAATTGTGATTGACGTTACATGAACACATTACAGATTTTAAACAAAAAGTTTTTTGTTTTTTTTAACATTAGCCTCTTTAGGTTAAGATAACAAAAATTACTTTTAATTACTGAATAGCAGTTGAGAGAGGTTACATCTCACAGCCATGACATCTCAAAGAGCTGACATTTCAGTGAAACTTGAAGGGAACATTTCCACCAGTCACATGGAAAATATGTTCATCATTAGAAAACATGTAAAGGTTTCACAACTGTCACTTCAAATTCACAGATCAGGGGTGCATTTCCTAGAAGCATTAGCTGACTATGGTCACAAGTTTCTATGTTACCCACATACAGTATTTCAGCAATTTTACATTTCCTGAAATCATCACGAAAACAGCTTTGCAAAGTTGTGTGATTGTAACAGTTCTCTCAACCTTGGGTCGCAATTACTAATCTATATCTTTCATTCTGAATGTTATTAGTTGAATGGTCCTGATATTTTTTTAGGACTTATGCCCTTTCCCAATGGCATTTTTTATGACTTATGCCCTCTCCCAATCTGAACACATTTTGCATATAATAGACCTACTCCAAACTGGCAGACATGCTCACTAGTATCAAGTTCTTTGTCATGGAGTGCACCTTTACTTCTCCTTAATTGAGGTGTGTCAATTATTTGATTAGTCACAGATGCTTAATAGTTTTTAAGTCATGTTTTGCACTATTATAAGTTGTCATTCACTGTCATTAAGTGTTTAATGCACTTCTAGCAGTGAATTTGTATCAGAAGTAGTAGTAGTATTTGTTTTTATGATGAGTTAAGGCATGTACTAATAAAGAACTAACCTTAACTTTGACATGAGTCATATGAATTCATGTGTGAATGACAACCAACTTGACTACATGTTTGTTAGTTAATGTATTAATTAACACTTTGGGCTAAGTTTTCACACATTAATTTATGACTCATGTCCTATGCTGCGTCCCAATATGCCTACTTATACTACCTTAAAGTATGTACTCTTTTGGTGAAGAAAAAGTACACACTTTTGAGTGTGTAGTAGAAGAGTGGGCAAGCTTTGGGACAAACTATCACGTCATACAATTGCATCTTTAATGGACCGCTCTGTCGCAGTTACACACACCCTGTCACTAAACTGGCCTGTCAGTCATCTTGTCACCGTTAACATCCTCTATAATGAAATATAACACAGATAACATTAAATAAATATTTTTACCAGGTTAAATGTTGATTATTAGTAACTCAAACCCCTTTATCTAAACCTCTCTACTTAACCATCGGTTGCACACGTCCACCATGTTTGTAGGTTTTTTATTCAAGTTTGTAGTTCTGAACTGAATCCTTCGCCAAAGCGCAATGGATTGTGGGCAATATTAGCCTTTAGAGTGTGCATGGATCCACACTTCAAAAATCGACCTGAAATAGTAGACCATCTGGGGACTTCTGGCATACTCTTTTCAGAATAATATGCTTTGGGACACACTTATTTTAATCTCACATACTATTTAGGATGGATAGTATGAATATTGAGACGCAGGGATAGTTATGTAACAGTTTTGGACTTTTAATTGTGTTTTTCCCCCGTTTCTGTTCTCCTGCCTTGTTTTGTTTCTTTGACCTCATTTCCTGTGTTCCCTTGATTATGTCATTCAGTTCACGAGTTCACACTTACATATAATAAACGTAAAGAGTAAAGGTTATGCGTATTTGTCATGCTGTCCGGGGAGAGGGCGCCAAGCTTTGCATTTAGCCCGGACCCAGAGAGTCCCCCCAAAAGATGCAATTAGCATGGGACAGCAGCCAGATTGGGGCATTGATAATCCCCCAAATTTTGCAGAACTTAAGGTTGGTGGCATGTTGGACGTCGCCTGGAGTAGAATCATTGCGGTGGTATCTGAAAAGAGAATGTGGCTTCTGCGGAAGCGAGCACTGCTGTGGCAGTGAGAAGTAAAGATATGGGCTCCTGCGGGAGCGAGTACTGCTATGGTATCTGAAAAGAAAAAGAGGCTTCTGCGGAAGCGGGCACTGCTGCGGCAGTGGGAAGTAAAGATATGGGCTCCTGCGGGAGCGAGTACTGCTATGGTATCTGAAAAGAAAAAGAGGCTTCTGCGGAAGCGGGCACTGCTGCGGCAGTGGGAAGTAAAGATATGGGCTCCTGCGGGAGCGAGTACTGCTATGGTATCTGAAAAGAAAAAGAGGCTTCTGCGGAAGCGGGCACTGCTGCGGCAGTGGGAAGTAAAGATATGGGCTCCTGCGGGAGCGAGTACTGCTATGGTATCTGAAAAGAAAAAGAGGCTTCTGCGGAAGCGGGCACTGCTGCGGCAGTGGGAAGTAGAGATGAGTGGGAAGTAGAGATACAGGCTCCTGCAGGAGCGGGCACTTCTGTGATATCTGAAAAGAAAATTTGGCTCCTGGGTATCGCTGTGGCATCTGAAGCGAGAATGTGGCTTCTGCGGAAGCGGGCACTGCTGTGGAATCTGAAAAAGACAATGTGGCTTCTGCGGAAGCGGGCACTGCTGTGGCATCTGAAAAGAGAATGTGGATTCTATGGAAGCGGGCACTGCTGCTGTGGAAATGAGCTGATGTTAAAGGACTCAGCTGATGAGGGTTCGGTGAGCTTCTTTGATTTGGAAGCGGTCTGACCAAATATAGGTCTTGAAAGCCTCTGATGTCCAGCAGCCAAGTGCTTGGATCTGAGGCTGGGAGAGGCCTTTTTGGGCAGCTGTGGTGGATGCGCCTATGCGGAAGGAGTGGCTGGAGTAAGGATCTGCTGGGATGCCGGATAGCAGTATAATGGACTTGAGGTGTTTTTGGAACCAGAACGTGTGGCAGGGCGATTAGGGTCATCATCAAAAGCAGGTCAGACAGGAGTTTAGCCTGCGAGCTTCTGTAATGCAGGTAGGCTAGGAGGGTTTGGTATGGTTGGATTGGTGACTTGAGATTGAAGATAATGAAGTGGCCCCTTTTCAGTTGGTCTGTCTTGCTTGCTTAATGAATAAGAGATTGATTCGGTATCTAGCACTGATGGGTCTGAAAAGGTTGGGTGGAATTTTAGATTGAAGCAGGACGTGATGGTGAGTTCCGAGCATATGAGGAAACCAAAGAAGGCCAATATGAACATGGTGTCGAGCATGCGGGCATTGTGAATGGAGTGGTAGCCTCTGCGAAGGATGGAAATGCATTTGGTTAACCCTCTGAGGTCGATTAACGCGGATACGCGTTTTGAGGCATCTTCTCCTGATCACACCGAAAATAACTTAAATTACACTTTCAGTTTTGATCTTACAGATAAGAGCAATACATCAATCGAATCTGTAAAGGGTCTACTTTTATTTGTATACACACATAATAACAACAGAACTTTGTGCATTTATAAAATAAAGAAAACAAACAGGGAGTGCTGTCTGCCGCCTTGGTCTGCGTAATCTTTAGTAATTGTGTTCTTTGTTTAGATAAATTAGTACTAGTATCAGTGAACATCATAATAATGTTAATAATGTAGTTTGTGTAAACAGCATGCTTGCTTTTTTATTTCAGATGTGAGAATAACAGTGCAAAAGAACCTGTTGCAAAGAGAGCCAAAGCAAATAAGCAGCCCACTTGGTCATGGAAACCAGAGACTGACGTTGACATGTTCCACAGGCTCTGAGATTTCTGCCCCGCACAAGAGCCTGGACCACAGCTAAGACCATGTGATGCACACACTCCCAAAATGATGTGATAGTTATATATATTCTAAATAAACTACAAACAAAGAAATAGATACATTTCTTTTTCCTCATTATTTCTTGTAGCAATTCCCTCTCAGTCACACACCTGAGAGCTCATTATGCAGCTCATTATGCAGGCCTTTGTCTTCTCAGGTGTGAATCACTCATTATACATGACCATTCACGCCCCCTCGCATATTCCTTTTCTACACAAAAAGTGTCTTAGAAAATTTAAATCAATATATTGTTTTCTGTGAGTGAGTAAACAAGATGATTTTCACATCATTCTGATGAAAAAATTCTAGACTTCAAGATCTGTTCTCAATAGTCCTGTGAACAAATGTTCTGTATGTGTTTTATGGCCTTATTTCAGTGACTTTAAAATTTTAGTTTTTCACTAAGCACGCATAAACGTTGTTTTCTCAAAAACACAATCACATACATACATGCTGCTCACATATTATTGTAGCCCAGTTTGTGCTGATTATGGTGCTACTAAAGTTAGTCATTAAAATGTTTATTAGCAACTGAAAAAAGCACAAATGTCAGGACATGTCAAAACTTCTCCAGGGCCCAAAACACCCTCAGACCCCAGAGGGTTAAGATGCCTAGAGTTATTGTCTGTCTAGCATCTGGGCGGGGGGTTGGGCTCTTTGGATGCATTTGATGAGCATGGATGTCTGTGAGCTGGCTATTTCTGTGGAGGGTGAGCCAAACATGAGCTTATGGAAAAATTTAATTCCACTTAAGTAGCCTTTGATGGAGCTGGCTTGGAGTTTTTTGTTGGTGTTGAGATGGGAGATGAACGAGGTGATGGTGAGGCATCACCATCTTAAGTAGGATTGGAGGGTCCTGGGGGAGACGACCTGGAGAATAGAACTGAGGGAGGCATCTAGCAGAAAGGGAGAGAGTGTCAGCTATTTGATTTTTGGGTCCAGGATTGCATTTAAAATGAATTGGTCACAAGCTGAATTCCAAATGAGATGTCTTAGAAAAGGCATTAATGCAGGGGAATGGGACCGGCCTTTATTGACGCAATGCTCGGCCGCTTCATTATCGTGATGTGCTACGATGCTGGTGGTGGACCATTCTTTCCCCCACAGGGCCGCTGCGACGACTAGAGGATATAACTCGATATAACTCTAGATGCGTGGCTGGGAAGGAGCCGGAAGGCGACATGATCAAAAAATTGTCTAAAAGGTGGATGAGGTAAGATTTTGCGTAATTATTGGAGAGAATCCAGCAGATAGCCTCTGATGTGTTGAAAAGTTTTGGTTTGCTATGGGAGCTGGAGGCCACTAAATAGAAAAAAGGAGTTATTAGTAATGGGAGGAAAAGACTGGGATGTGTGGGCCTGAGTTTCAGGCGGAGGCAGCCTCTAGGCCACGGGAAGTAAGCGGGGTTCGTGACATCCTGAAGAGCCTGTGCTGCTTCACGCTAGCATCTGCTATGGGAGCTTGGGGCCACTGAAAGGAAAAAGGGGGTTAGAAGTAACAGGAGGGAAAGACTGAGATGTGAGGACCTGTGTTGCAAGCGGAAGCAGCTTCACGCTTGATTCGGCTGCTGTAGCTGTAGGCCGCGGGAAAGTGGAAAGTTTAGTGACATTTAGTGGGACAAGCTGAAAGGCCTGGGTAGCCTGCAGTGTTGCTGACTTAGCAATTTATTGCTAGATTTGGCAATTCCTCAAGGCTTGTCCACATTAATATGTTTCCGTTGAAAACTCATCCTTTCCTCTCGTTTTGGTCTTCCATCCACACTAACACAAGGAGTCCAGGAAAACAGCTTTTGAAACGCTCTCCAGAGCGGATACATTTTTTTAAATGCTGTTTTCACGTTGTAGTATGGACTGTGGAAACGAAGGCTTTTGAAAACGATGATTAGTCATGTGACGCATATTGTACCAATAGACATGTTTATACCGGTAACGTTAATTGTGCAGTTATGTGCTATTCACTTTCACACTGTTGCTAAAGATATTTACTTTGCACACTCTTCATAATACAGTCCTAAAAAGACGACAGAAAATTTACTCACGATTGCTGTCCTGCGGCAAAACACGAGGGCAGTTGCATTTTAGATCCATTCTGAGTGAGCGTGCCGCAGTGAATGATGAAATATTTCCATAAATGAATTGATCCTGCCAGAAGAATTGCGTGAAACTTATTATGTCTGTTCCGTCTGTATCATCTCAGTGAGGTTTTATACATGCACAGTAAGGCGAATGTAACGCTTTCAGACATTTCAGTAAGGATGATAAACTTTGGAAAAAGGCCTTGTTTGCTTCATGGTTTAACAAACTTTAGCGACTTCACCTGAAAAGGAATTAATTTGCAATGGCCTGTGCTGCTAGCGGAGGCAACCTCGAGGTAGCGTCTGCTACGAGAGCTGGAGGCCCGGCTGCATACGGCGCTGCGACCAGAAGAGCCGCGGTAAAAGGCTGAGCCGAAGTGGGAAGCGAGTGAGGCATTGCTGCGGTGAGAACTGGGATGCGGCCCAGGCTCATTGAGGGCCTGCTGCTGCTGCGACCCAGCGCTCGAGGAGAGCCGGGTCTTGTGCGGGACGATGGTGGTGTCGAGCGAGACGAGCTCGGGGCTTTGCATGGTCTATTGGCTGCCTTGGTGGCTGGAGTGGATTTAGGAGTGAGGTTGGCTAATTTGCAGGGTGACGAATAGATCGTACAGATCCGCTTTGTTTACCCTCCGCGAGAACGGTGCATTGGAAAATGAGCATTTGCCTCGGGCTTAAATACTGTCCACTTTCCGTTCCGAGGATTTACTGGTACGGCCGAATAATACGAGGATGCTAGGGAAGCTGGAAGTCTCGCCAGTGGAGGCGAGGTTAAGCCTCGGCATTGTGGAGAGCGTGTGGCTGGTCGAGAAAAGCAGCAGCCGCGATGAAGCCTGGTGCTCGGCGGCCGTGTCTGGCGGAGAAGGAGAGATCATGGAGCCGGCAAATTGCGGCGGTGGGATCTTAAAAAAATCCCCAGTATCGGTCTCGTCGTTGGACAGGAAAAAATTGGGTCTGTAAAAAGGCAAAAGTAGCGAACCGAATGCTGGAATACTGTAGAGAGAATGAAGGTAAGCTGGCTTGGGCTATTTATAGAAGTTCTCTCTCGAGCTGATAGTATAGATGGTGTAATTGCTGATGATGTATTGGCCAGGTTAATTATCTGAACATGCTCCTTCCGAACTTTGTTAATAAAACATAATTTCACCTGTGTTCAGTTAATTTAGTCATTAGTCCCTCTCTTGCGTTTGTATTTATACTCCCTGTTCTGTTCTCTTCTTTGCCAGTTATTGTTTTGTTCAATTGTGTTTAGTGCTACTCCCTGCTTCTGGATTCCTTGTGTTTACTTTCCTGTGGATTTATTATTAAAAGACAGTTTCTTTGATTACTCTTTTGTCGTGTACTTGTATAGCACAGAACCATGACAAGTTAAGGTTAACTCTTGATTAGTACATGCCTTAATTTATTATTAGTTCATTTTAAACTAAAATGTTGTTTCAACCATATAGCCTGTGAATTAATAAAAATGCATACTTTTCGTAGGTTGCTTCTGGTGCTTGGATTTGTACTTCAATATAATGAGGTCCAAGTTTAAGAATAGCCTACACTCTATTTTTTTTTCAATGTATTTTTCTCTCTCTCTATTTAACAGCATTAACATACAATGAAATACGTCTTCGTTCAGGTAGACTGAATGTTTTCCTGCCTTGCTAAATGTTGGGCTCATGATCAATAAGTTGATCAATAAGTTGAATAAGTCGCCCAAACTGATTTTGTAAAATCAAAATGCGGACAGTGAACCTGGGTGCAGCTCGCTATGAAGTGGGAGCAGCCGGCAGAGGATTCTGCTTGGTCTTAAAGCCTTCCTTCAAACGCCTACGTTCACAAATAACAATGATTTTCGCAAAAATAATGATTAATTATCAATTGAGAATTTGTTATTATTATAGTCTGGTGAAAAAAAATAATATGGGCTGCGAGAAAATAATAAATAAAAAGAGTTGGGCTACTGTGAGTGCAGGCAGCATATTTCAACCCAGTAGCATGACAACACACCGGCCCTCGCGGCCAAAAAACAGACCGGCCCACCGGGAATCCTCCTGGTGTTCCCGATTAGCCAATCCAGGCCTGCTCACACTAGACATAGTTGCCTTGTACCGAGCCCAATTTTTATAAGTAGTGTAGCCTAGTGTGAGTAAAAACCCAGAGTATGACCCAAGATGAATCAAATATAAATAAGCCAAACAATGGAGGACATAAATGGCAGAGTAGTCGTGCTATGATCGATATTGTGCAGAAATTACGTAGTGGAGAAAGCTGCTTATTGAACAAACCATATATATACAGGAGTAAAGTGTACACCAGTCACATAGAGCATATATAAACATGATAAAAATAAACTGTGAATGGCTTTGTTTTCCATGCAAATGACCTACAATATGACTGTCACCAAACATCTGTCCCCATGTGGCCATAGGAGACATTGCTGCCAATTTGGATTCCTAGTAGCAGGGGAGTGGCTTTAAACACAAAAATGGTTGGGGGTGGAATATTTTGTAAAACTATAAGATTTCCAGACCATAAAAACTGAACCATTGATTCATTTCACCATTCAGCATTAACAGATCTTGAGACTTGACAACATCTCTCTCACTTTTGAACAGGGTAAGACAATTGCATTTAGGATAATTCGATCAATAGTCTTTTGGAAATTATGATTAGAAAAGTAAAATCTAGGACAACATGATTTCAATTATTATTACCTTGTCAAATAACTCTCATTTTCAAAATATTTATTGACACTCCCTTTTGTGTTTGTGTGTGAAAGGAAAAATGAACCAGTTCCACAGATACAAGTAAGATATATATGTGATATATAATAACAACTGTATAGTGTATATAAATAGTATTTTTAATATTTCTTTAATTGCAAGATGACAGCAGTTGTGCTGCATATATACCATTAAAATGTGTTTTTACGTTTTCAATATTTTTGCCTCCCCTTAACTTAGTACCTGCGGTGTGAAGGATGTGCAGTCTATGGAGGCAGTTTCTACATCTCTAAATGAGGGAATCGTCTCTATCTATAACATCTGCAAGTCCCTCAAGGAAGCACGTATCAATCCCACCACTGACACATGCTCCAATTACAACCAAATTAGGGAACATATAAAGCATGCTGAGCAGTACTTGAAAACATCAGAGAAAATGATTAAAGGAAAACTGGGAGATTTGGATGAAAGCATGTGCCAAATTATTAGAGAGAAACAAAGTGTTGAGCAACAGAAAAAAGAGAAAAATCTGGCTTTGGATAATTTATACATAAAGAAGAAGTCTGCTGTGCAATCATTGAAGTATTCCAAAGAGGCTTTGGAACAGGCTGAAAGAAGTGTAGAATCAGCAAATTATGCCATAAGAGTACATCAAGACAGGATGAATGCATCCAATGATGTCGTAACTGCAGGGGCGATACTGTGTGCAATACCAATTTTTGGATGGATTGCTGGTAAGAATTTCACAACTCTTACTGTCACCTGAATTGGACATTTGTGAATTGGACATTTTTGTGTTTTGTGACTGATGTGCATTCAAGAGGTATCTGTTTGTCTCTAGGTCCAATAATGATTAGTGAGGGACAGCAGGGATTTGAAGAATCTTTAAATGCCTTGAGAGCTGCTGAATGGGAAAAACAAAACTCTGAGTCTCAAGTGAGGAACTGCGATGCAAAAGTCTCTCATTATAATGGAATAATGTCTAGGACACACAATGAAATTGAGCAGACCAATGAGGCTCTGAGGAGGATTGAGTGGAAGGTTAAAGAGGTTCAAAAGCATCTAGAGGACACGGGAAATATTCAAAACATGGTCAGGAGAGCTGTGAACCTTCTGAGTGTTCTTAGTGGAAGAGTCAATGTACTGGAGAAGCAAACACAACGTTTTGTCCTCTGGCAGCCTGTGGTGGAGGCCATGCAAGATGTGATAAAGGCAGTAGTAAATATTGCTGAGAATCGGCTCCTCTATAGAGATGGTTCACCAAGCCTTATAAATACTTTGAGGGAGAATGTTAGAGGACTACTGTCTTTATGCAACTCACCCAGTTATTCTGATTATGACAGTTATTACTGATCATCTCCATGTAACTCACATAGCAAAGGCTTATAGAAGAAAAAGATTTATTGGTGTTTTAGAAACCAAGTAACTCTGGAAATTATCTGGAATCCGGGAAATCTGGAATCTGGAATTGGAAAGAATCCGGTCCATGAACTTCTAGTTTCATTGACTCTCGCACTACACACTGTTGCACATCACCCCGGACTACATTTCCCATCATGCTTTTCACTGATTGCACTCAGCACGAATTGCACACACCTGATTGCTCTGATTGCACACAGGTGTTTCTAATCACATCACTCACTATATAACACCCACTCTAACCACATTTCTCTGCTGAGTATTGTTTAGCCTGTACCCCTTTCCTAGTCTCCGTGTTTTCCTAGTTTTTGCCTTGCCTTGTCTGTTTTCTCCGGTTTTGATCTTCGCCTGTTTTCCTGGATTCCTCCCTTTTGCCTTGCCCCTGTGACTCTGTCTGTTGTTCGGTGACCTACGCTAGCCCGGTGACTATTCTTGTGTTTTGCGAGAATCGGCTCCTCTATAGAGATGGTGCACCAAGCCTTATAAATACTTTGAGGGAGAATGTTAGAGGACTACTGTCTTTATGCAACTCACCCAGTTATTCTGATTATGACAGTTATTACTGATCATCTCCATGTAACTCACATAGCAAAGGCTTATAGAAGAAAAAGATTTATTGGTGTTTTAGAAACCAAGTAACTCTGGAAATTATCTCCATAATGATGTATGTGTCACGAATCCGGTCCATGAACTTCTAGTTTCATTGACTCTCGCACTACACACTGTTGCACATCACCCCGCAATTATAAGAACAGTTAACAATGTCGTCAGTTTTACTATATCACATCAGGCGCGTCCTGCTTCAGCTCTACTTGAGCGTCTAGTGTGAAGCAGAACACGTAGTGAATCATGTTTGTCATCTTTTTGCCACCAGTTATAAGCAGAGAACAGAGGATACTACGTTTGTAAACATAAATCCATCTCTGTCTGCACTTGTGATTGTAAGAATGACAAACAATATGTTAATTTACACTTTACCAAACTCTGCATTTGAACAGTCATAAAACATACTTACAGGCTCTGATTCAGAAGTGCCAGATTGTCCTAGCAAAGTTGTAATTGCCCCATTTTTTAGAAATGGCCTTTGCTATACCTAAAAGGCTATGTTATGCCTATATAATATTTAAATATATTTGGTTTCTGTGTTCAATAAAATGTCTGCTATTGTAGAGGGGTCAAACATTTACATATTAATATTGAGCCTCATAATACTGAACTGACAGTCATATATCATAAAAAGCATGTGATTACCAATTATAAACGTTAAATTATAACAAAATCCACATGTATATGCTGGAACAGCAGTTACTGATGTAAACAAAACACCTTGTTTTAATGATTAAAACATTGAGGTCAGTTTGTTTCAGTTGTAATTTCAGATTGCAAAATATGTCTGCTGCCTTCATGTGGCTGCAAGATAGAACACAACCATTTCACACAACCCAACAGGTAAAGGAAGGAAAATAAAAGTGCTAAATGCAGGTCATACCAGTCTCTACACCTTGTGTACTTCTCCATCTGAATGAAGGAATTAACCTTGTAGTATGAGCACACACATGTTGTATGGGCACTGTCAACAGTGTTACCGTTGCAGTGGAAATAGTTGTTGGAGAATGCAATATTTTCTTTAAAAAGAGTGTAATGAATGTGTGCAGTAAAATTGAAGAAAATGCATTTCTTAATATATAAATATGTCTTTTTTTTTTTGGTTGTGGAGCTGCTCTGCTGTGCTGACTCTCAGTTGGCTACTAATAAACGTTAATGCAAGGAGAAACTTGGGGGTCTTGTCTGGTTAGGGCTGCACAACAGGTTAGTGGGGCACTAGAGATTCTTACTTTCCAAGTGATAATTCTATAGGGGGCAGGACACTGTCTGACTTGGGGGCCACCTGAGAATAATATTAGTTTGGGATCCCAGGGGTCTGGGGCAGATGCTCAAGTTGGACGCTCTGATTTGGGGTCAGGCCAATCTCCTATAGGCCTATCCTCTATCCCAGCATGTATTTGTTAGCACACAGAGTAATGAATCAATCAAAATAACTTAGCTCGAAGTAATACAGTCTCTGTATTTGCAGATGGATGATGGTTCTGTTCTGTCTGCCCATACAGAAATCTGATATAAGGCAATATATGTAAAACACATATTTATTATATATGTCCATATATGGATTTCACAGATCTAAAAACATGTCAGATACTTGCACATATATTTCAGAATATTACAAAAATGGTCGTTTTCAAATATGTAACAAATATTTTCCCAAATACACACATATATTTGCCTATAGAATACATGTTCATATATGGGTAAAGCATGTTTATTTTTGTATTTATAACAAATATATGTACATGTATTTAAATTAAACGTAAGTTTCAAATATTTAGGAAACAAAAGTTAAAATACAAACGGCAAATAAAAACAGAACAGTGGTTATGTTTATTTTTTTTATTAATTGTTCAGTATTACAATACACTATTAATTCACTTCATTCAGTGCAGTACAATACAGTTTGGGAAATATGTTAATATTATTAGACAACAATAGCAGTATATTTCTTTAAGTTATTTAAATCGTATTTAAAGGATAGTTCACCCAAAAATTAAAATTCTGTCATCATAGGGTTCCATTGACTTCTGTAGTATGGGGGAAAAAATACTATGGAAGTAAATTTTGCCACAGAACTGGTTGGTTATAAACATTCTTCAAAATATCTTCCTTTGTGTTCAGCAGAACAAATAAATGTATACAGGTTGGGAAGAACTTGTTGGTGAGTAAATGATGAAAGAATTTTCATTTTTGGGTGAACTATTGCTTTAAGTTTCTATTTTCTAACAGTACTACATAAAAATACATCATCAACATAGAACCACATTCAGAATGCTATTTCATTCATTTCAAAAGTGACAGTTACCTTTTTGGTATGGATGTGCTTGGTATTAAAACACTAACATGAGGCATAGCTGAACATTATGACATTTCACATATCCTACACTCTTAAAAATAAAAGTGCTTCACGATGCCATAGAAGAACCTTTTTGTCTAAATGGTTCCATGAAGAACCTTTAACATCTGAAGAACCTTTCTGTTTCACAAAAGGTTCTTTGGGGCGAAAGAAGGTTCTTCAGATTATAAAAAGGTAAGAAAGAGATGGTTCTTTAAAGAACCTTTGACTGAATGGTTCTTTGTGGAACCAAAAATGGTTCTTCTATGGCATCGCTTGAAGAACCTTTTGAAGCACCTTTATTTTTATGAGTGTAGTTCATGCATGATCAAGTGCTCCTCCAGCCCAACTGCAACATCAACAGTCTCTTTCACCAATAACTCTTGGTTTCTTCCACCTTCCCCTGTAACAATGAGAAGGCCAGCATCAACTCCAGTAGCCTCTTCATCCAAACTGGTAGTCTAAAAAACAACAAACATAATGAAATATTTAGTAATGAAACAAGTACTGTTACTATACCAAGCTAAATTTTCTACCGTGTTGGCAAAGACACAACAAAGGCAACATTACAATGTTTACCTAAAAAGGAAGTAATATTGTTTTTGTTTTTCAGTAGGCTGTATTCCTGTTCCAAAAACCAGACCAATGAAAACATGCAATGAAACACATGCCTAGTTTGGCACATGGCTATGCAGGTTAACACAGCAATTAAAAAGGAAAATATTCAACAACAAACAACTCTGATTAGCATGGAAAATATACCTTTTATTTTGTGTCCTGGCATCATGTTGCATGTAGTAATGAGGGCCTCTGCAACATCTCCAAACTCTGACTCATCAGACTCCTCCTGAATGAATAAATGAATGAATGAATGATACTAATCACAAACTGATCCATGTGTACAAATATCAAGAGATACATTTTCATTTTACCACAATTTTATATTTTGATGAACTGTACAACTGTACGCAGTTTTCCCAAAATGTAAAATGTTGTCATCAATTACTTGCTGTCATATTGTTCCAAACCCTTAAGACTTCTGTTTTTTAAAATGCAAATGAAGATATTTTTAATGAAACCTGAGAGCTATCTGTCCCTTCATGAAAGTCCATGTAACAAAAATGTGATCCTAAAAGGTTTTAAAAGTAATTTAATCCAAGTCTTGTGAGGTGATTTGATCGCTTTATACATTAAATTTAATTAAAATAATTAATTTTATTGACAAAGAGCATATAAAATATAGTAAATCAAAAGCCAAAAAAATGTACGTGAATAAACCTCATTGGTTCTCACATGTCGCAATGATTTGATGCGCTCTATGTTTCTGTGAGGACATTGTTTGCATGAAAGTCAAATTATATATTATATATTATATATTAATTCTATTAATTAAAATAAATGAGCTCATTGTATAAAGTGATCATATCTCTTCAGAAGACTTGGATTAAACCACTTCATTCATATGGATCAGTTTTACAACACCTTTATAGCCTTTTTGGTTTTTCAAAGGTATGGTTGCATGTATTTCAGCCGGAGGGACAGAAACCTCTCCTCTCTTGTTTCATTAAAAATATTTTAATTTGGATTTTTATTTTCAGTTAGTAAAAAAAATTAAAAATGTTAATTTCTGGGTGAACTAACTGTTTAACATGAGTGGTGCTCATGGGCGTTGCTAGGCCATTTTTAAGGGGGCTATAGCCCATCTAAAATTCAAAAAATATCATGGGGGAGCAATCGGTTCCACATCTATACTGTAAAGTTTTCACTGCGCTCACCCCTCATCACACCACAGCTGTTTCCTCCAGTGAAAATGAAGCACGTATGAACGCATACTTTATAAAACAATCATGTTGCAATTTTCATTTGAAAATTTAACTTACAATGTAATACATTTTCCAGTGCATGTGGCAAAGAGGTTTGCATACTTGAGCTAAGGAAAGAGGGTTACTAGAAATGCAAACAGTAAAATTTTGTGTGTGTACAGTAAACAGGTGTGTGTGAGATCATGAAGATTTGTATTTGGCTTATTCAATTATATGTTATACCTATCTATGCAATACAGTGGTATACAACACTTTTTGGTATATAAGTTTAGTATATCACCCCTATTAGTCTAATATAAAAAATAAAAATAAAAATGTATTTATATATATATATATTATACCCTCATTGGGGGCTGAGCCCCCCTAAAATTAAAATCCTAGAAGCTGGTGGTGCTGTCAATTATTCAAGACTCACTAAGCAGACTCTTCGAAACTCAGACACTCTCAGCAGAGACATAGGCATGAAGAACTGGTGTGGATGTCATGTAATTCCTATAACGATAAAAACAGAGGTGTACATATTATTGACAGTGAAGTTACCTGAACAAACATGATTTTAAACAATCCAATTAATCATACATACACGAATACCTTAATTTAGCCTAAAAAATAGACATCAAACAGCAAAAACGTGCACTATGTACGTACAGACATACAACACTATGTAGGCTTCCACAAAGACGTGCTTTACACGCTTATATGTACTAATGTGACACATCTTCACTGCCTTTCTCATAAGCTCCTGCCTATATAAATGTGTCACATTAGTCTGTACATACATCGCGATGTGTGAAACACAGCTTACAAAGAAGTCACATTTAAATCAAGCATCTCAGTTGATCCACGTGAGCAGCAAATTATAAGAGTGATTGATTACTTTACTGTGTCAAAGTTGAAAATTTCAATAAGTAAAACAGTTCCAACATTAACGTCAAAGTTTCCCCGCTGTCATGGACTGATGATGCGAAAAACAGATTGATAAATCAAACCTATGAAGCATACATGTTTTAAGTGTTTTCAAATATTAAATATTACATATATAAAGTGACATTTAACATGAAGTGTCGTTTATGAGAGAGAAGCGCTGTGTTTGGCGGGAGAACTCGTAGATCGGCACAAGCGCGCAAACTGGTTTAAATGACGCATATTAAAAATACATTGCAAGTGCAAATTGACACAGTATATAATAGTATACACAGTATATATTAATAAACACATTTAAAATATATTAACAAACGTAATATTGGACAATACTAAGTTAAAACTGAATCCTTTATTTTACATGTGCTTTAGTATATTAGTCAATACATAAAAAAATAATTGTACTTTAAAGCAATACTGAATTTAAAATTCACATTTAATTTAAACTTAGATATCATTACAAAGTGCATTTATTTTAAAAAGTGTGTTAAGAAACAGTTATGAAAGTGTATTATTTTTAAGTATACTTAAGTGACCTTTAATTTTAGTAATAGGCTATTATATTATCTGCAAGAAGCCTACACTTTTTTTAAAAAATGACTTAAACATGTTATCCACATGTTTGTACATATACTTTATCATATATGTCTCCAACAAACAATGGAATTACAAATATTTGCATATATATTCACATATATTAACTATTGTTCCCTTTCGAGGGAACTTCGAACTGCATCCTCTAGGGGTTGCTATGGGGAACACCTTTAGCGTGACCAGTGTCTGAAGCATAAATCTAAAAACGACAATAACATTGGCCGGAGACATCCTATGAAGTCATTACCCTGCGCGAGCACAGTATAAAAGGGCGCCAGGATAACACATCATCCTCTTCTTCGTCTTCACTGACCGTTTGTTTATGTTAGCGTTAAGCTAAATATGACTAGGAGTGCATGTTCTCTCGCCAGAGACTTTGCTCTGATACCTGCAGTTTCACACGGCTCACGTGCTGTGTGTGTGTGGTAAAGAGCAAGCTCGTTCAGCTCTCGAGGGAGTTGGATGTGCTCTGTATTCATTGCTTATTTCTTGTGAGAGATGAGCATGAATTGAACATGCTCATCTCACGAAGAGGCGGCTTGCTCTCATCGTGATGCATTCGCGGGACTACTGAGGGGGATGTGAGTACTCCACCATTTACCCGAGTTTGTAGGTAGTGTTTGCATGAGTGCGTTCGCCTCTCGCGGGAATAGCTAAGCATTCGAGGCAGCGGTTTTCGTTCTCGCTTGATTTCTGAGGTAATCTAATGGTTGGGCGGAGCATGTTGAACTCCCGCGGGAGCTGAATGCATGCTGTGCGTTGCAATCGCGGTCGCGGTGAGAACATGGAAAGGACCTGATGCGAAATTTCTCCCTATCAGTAATTTCCTTTTGTTTATATAGTAAGTGTATAGTGTGGATCTGTCTGCAGTTGTTGGACAGATGATTTATATCATGTCCTTCTCAGATAACCACATTATACTGCACTCCGGCTTGAAAAAAAAAGAGCCTTCCATTCCTTTCCAATCTTCATGTGGAGATCGATAGGGTTTGGAAAAACCCATTCTCGTCCTGCATCCACAGATTCCAGCATACTAGTTATGCCAACCTCGAGGGGATGCGTGAGAATGGTTATGAAAAGATGCCCACTGTTGAAGAGACGCTGGCCTGCTATCTCTCTATGGGGGAGACATCTTCTCTTAAGGCTCCCTCCCTGTCCTTCAGGATGCATCTTGTTTAAATGGCAGGGCATACGCGGCAGCAGGTCAGGCTGCAGTCTCGTTGCACACCATGGCGGTGCTTCAGGCTTTTCAGGCTGATCTGTTGAAAGACCTGGATAAAGGCAGGGTCTATCCCCTGATGAGGTGGCTGAGTTGCGTCGCACCACAGATCTTGCTCTCTGTGCCACTAAGCTGGCCGCTACTGCCATTGGCAGATCCATGGTGGCCATGGTGGTTATGGAGAGACATCTGTGGTTGAGTCTGGTGGATATCGGGTTGAAAGAGAAGGGCTTTCTTCTTGATGTGCCGGTTTCCCCTTCTGAGCTTTACAGCACTTCCGTCGAGACGGTGGTTGTGAAGTTTTTAGGAGACCAAGACGTGCTCGGCTGCCTTTAAATCCTTCATTCCACGAAGGTCCAGGCTTTGGACTTCGCCTTCAGTCTATATCCATGAGCCTGAGTCATGCGCGGGAGCCATGGTTGGTTTGACCCACCTGCTAAGTCAGGACCTCCTGCTGTTGACAGATTACAGTGATGGTTTCACTCATCAGTTCTGGTTCCAGGCTGGTGATAGCCATCATCTTCGGCTTGGACACACAACCTGGGCTTCTGAGGAAGCCTCCCAGCATCAGGTCCCCAGTATAATGCTGCAACCTCAGGACCTGCGGGTCCTTCTCGTGGGCTAGTACTCTTCTGAGTACATGCTTTGCGACATGCTCCCTATCCTCTGGCCAGGTGCGAACTACTAATTTCTCACCCTGAGGGGTCTCCCGAGATTTGAATCGTTCCTGAACCTTCATGCCCGTGGGTCTTCACTGTCACACTGCCCTTATGGTTGAACCAGTAATCACCCCTCTGCGGAGTGGGCTGGAATACATTGCGTTCCCTGAGGTAAAAGGATTTGTGTTTCTGTGGAAACCCTTCTTTTGTGCTTCTGCTCTGAGGAGCAGTAAGCTCTATATGCATGAATGGTTATTGGGTCCCGCTATTTCTTCAGATTCTAGATATCGAGATAGAGAGGATGAGACCGTGTCCAGCTGCACCAGGAGACTGTCGTTTATTGGGCCCTGCTGGGTTACCCCTTCTAATCTAGCGCCCCCTTCTGGTCGAGCTGAGAAGTGCTCCCCTCTCTGTGAGGATTAGCTATGAGTCGCTCTGCGCAAAGCATTCTGTGCACTTTCTAAAATCCTGTATGGTAAGGTTTACGCGCTGTCAGCCTCTTTCCCTTTCTCTGAGTTAGCTTAGGCCCTGGTTCTCGCCTTGGGCTCCATTCAACTAATGTGTCTCTTTGATACATTTCTGAGCAGGGTGTTGCTACTTAAGATCTGTCGAGTCAGTTTTTTGAGCAGGTTTATTCAGAACCGTTGGTAGCCCCCCTGGGTGACAGGCTGGTGTGGTTTTTTAGACACCTGGCCGTATCCCCTTAAAGGAATCTATTTCTTTGATTCCAAGCCTTGAGCTCTGCCCTAGGCTTGGGCTTCCTATCCCAGCCTTAACAGGTAAGTTATTTTAGGGTATAGAGCTCAGGCCCTTGACCGAAAGGGATAATGTCATTGACAGCCACCAAGACGTCCTTTGGGGCAACTCCCACGGCTATGGTAGAGTTGGTACTTAGTGCTCGCCGTGGTTTTCTCTCATGCACTCCCCTCAGCATGGTGGCGTGGGTATACTGTTCCTCATAGCGACCCCTAGAGGACGTAGTTCGAAGTTCCCTCGAAAGGGAACGTCTCAGGTTACATATGTAACGTCTCGGTTACGTATGTAACCCTCGTTCCCTGAAGGAGGGAACGGAGACGTCACATCGGAGGACCGACGAAATTGGGATCTCGCTTAGAGGGGGAGATGAGTATCATCAGCATAACAGTGAAAGCTAGCACCGTGTTTCCTGATGATATCTCCCAAGGGTAACATGTAAAGCATGAAAAGTAACGATCCTAGTACTGAGCCTTGAGGTACTCCATACTGCATTTGCGATATGATACCTCTTCATTCACTGCTACGAATTGATGGCGGTCAGATAAGTACGATTTGAACCAAGGCTGCATAATTTCAACACCATCAACATCAATTCCATGTGACAGTATTAAATCTAGAGAATGATTTCAACAATGAATAGGTCCTGACATGTGTTGTCTAACCCCAATAGAGTTCAGAATGTCTATTAATGCTGATCCCAATGCATCTTTTTCATTATCAACATGGATATTAAAATCACCAACAATTAAAGGGTTCTTTACCCAAATTAGTTACTAATGTAGCTTTTGAAAACAAAATCTCATTGTACAGTATAATAATTGTTAGATTAATGAAAAATTGATTATGCTATTCTATTGTTTGTTCTGAATAAAATCATATACTACTTTTGCATCATACTTTTTGCATTGTTTATTTTTATTTGTAACAGAACGTGAACAGCTCAGTTTAGTTAGGGATAACGGTCTTCAGTCCTTCAAAAGCAAGTGATATTGAACTGAATTTGGAATAAAAAATGTATTCTACAACAAAAACAAATGGTGCTGTTGAAAGCCATTTTTCTTACTAAAAAACATGTAGTATGTGAGATGTGCTTTTTTTTATTTGAGGTGAACCATCTACTTTTGTCTGTTGTTTTCATACAACTGTTTATATTTCAGTGCATCAGTACATATTAAAAACTGCAAATCAATAGCCTATTTTAAATATGTGAGGCTGGCTATAATTATAGCCTACACTTATTGCAGATTATGACAAAAACAGATGTCACTTTTACTACTTTTAAACCTACCAGGAACACCGACAGCCTCTGCCACTTTGCGCCATGCTTCGTTTTTCACTGCTGTGTCTCTATATGAATACAGAGATGTATCATACAGTACCGGGAAAGAACACACAGCAACAATCAGCTTCTCTTCCATTGTGCTGCTTGCAAATAAATTTTAGACATTAGTTTACACATTTATCATATGTGCATTGTTTAATGGCTGCTTTGAAGAAATTATCAATAAATAAACACAGGCATGTACATGGTTTCGCAGTAGGGGAAACGTTTATTACAATATGTTTGTGTAAACTTCAAGTGTGAAGGAAAACATTTTCATTATACATGTAATAGGCCTATATACAATGACAGTTTAATACAGTTTCACTCACCCATCCATTGCATATAATAAAAGCATGCAAAATGCATTTACTTTTGCATATGAATTTTTTGAACGACAAGTGACTTCAGATCAGTAATCCACCAGTTCAGCAAACACTCGGAAACATAGCTACGTCAAAATCTTGCCTTGCCTACTTTTCACAGTGATTGGTTGTCGCCCGGCGTTTTTTGCTCGTTATTTGCATAAAGTCGAGGAATGCCCAACCTTTTTGACACTCTCGGCCGCTCTCAACGTTTTCTCCATTAATTGAAAATGCTCGCTCCGCTGTGCTCGCTACGTGCCAGTGGAAACGCATCGTTAAGGGTGAATGGTTGAAATGGATGAATGCTTTGATTAAAGCTGAAGTCTGTAAGTTTTGCCTCTTTGTCGCCATCTCTGTTTGAAAACCTGCAATTGCAGCTGTGTGCGGAATTATCTTCCTTGTGTGGGTTGTGAGCCGGCACGGCTCCAGCGTAGATGAATCTAATGTTTTGAGGAGTATGTGTGGCTGTCAGTCACTACACCAGTGTGGATATTTACTGTACTTCACAATCACAGATTGTAGCCTACGTCTTGGAATATATGACCCAAATAAGAATTTCACCGTATATTGTCATCTGAACAAGTAAGGAACAAGTCTGCCACGTTTGTTCTGACCAACTGAGGAAAAAAGCATTACAATAAATCGCGCTACCAATGGTGATTTAATCTAAAGATCGGTTAGCTCATATCACATCAAACCATGAAAATTATTATTATTGTTATACTTTAT
>NW_015505215.1:832741-838585 GCF_001515645.1 Sinocyclocheilus grahami | reverse complement strand
TGCCTTTCTCATAAGCTCCTGCCTATATAAATGTGTCACATTAGTACATACTGTATAAGCGTGTAAAGCACATCAATCTTTGTGGAACGTATATAGTGTTGTATGTCTGTACGTACATCGCAATGTGTGAAACACAGCTTACAAAGAAGTCACATTTAAATCAAGCGTCTCAGTTGATCCACGTGAGCAGCAAATTATAAGAGTGATTGATTACTTTACTGTGTCAAAGTTGAAAATTTCAATAAGTAAAACAGTTCCAACATTAACGTCAAAGTTTCCCCGCTGTCATGGACTGATGATGCGAAAAACAGATTGATAAATCAAACCTATGAAGCATACATGTTTTAAGTGTTTTAAAATATTAAATATTACATATATAAAGTGACATTTAACATGAAGTGTCGTTTATGAGAGAGAAGCGCTGTGTTTGGCGGGAGAACTCGTAGATCGGCACAAGCGCCCAAACTGGTTTAAATGATGCATATTAAAAATACATTTCAAGTGCAAATTGACACAGTATATAAAAGTATACACAGTATATATTAATAAACACATTTAAAATAACAAACGTAATATTGGACAATACTAAGTTAAAACTGAATCCTTTATTTTACATGTGCTTTAGTATATTAGTCAATACATTAAAAAATAATTGTACTTTAAAGCAATACTCAATTTAAAATTCACATTTAATTTAAACTTTGATATCATTACAAAGTGCATTTATTTAAAAAAGTGTGTTAAGAAACAGTCATGAAAGTGTATTATTTTTAAGTATACTTAAGTGACCTTTAATTTTAGTAATATGCTATTATATTATCTGCAAGAAGCCTACACTTTTTTTTAAAAATGACTTAAACATGTTATCCACATGTTTGTACATATACTTTATCATATATGTCTCCAACAAACAATGGAATTACAAATATTTGCATATATATTCACATATATTAACTATTGTTCCCTTTCGAGGGAACTTCGAACTGCGTCCTCTAGGGGTTGCTATGGGGAACATCTTTAGTGTGACCAGTGTCTGAAGCATAAATCTAAAAACGACAATAACATTGGCCGGAGACATCCTATGAAGTCATTACCCTGCGCGAGCACAGTATAAAAGGGCGCCAGGATAACACATCATCCTCTTCTTCGTCTTCACTGACCGTTTGTTTATGTTAGCGTTAAGCTAAATATGACTAGGAGTGCATGTTCTCTCGCCAGAGACTTTGCTCTGATACCTGCAGTTTCACACGGCTCACGTGCTGTGTGTGTGTGGTAAAGAGCAAGCTCGTTCAGCTCTCGAGGGAGTTGGATGTGCTCTGTATTCATTGCTTATTTCTTGTGAGAGATAAGCATGAATTGAACATGCTCATCTCACGAAGAGGCGGCTTGCTCTCATCGTGATGCATTCGTGGGACTACTGAGGGGGATGTGAGTACTCCACCATTTACCCGAGTTTGTAGGTAGCGTTTGCATGAGTACGTTCTCCTCTCGCGGGAATAGCGACGCATTCGAGGCAGCGGTTTTCGTTCTCGCTTGATTTCTGAGGTAATCTAATCATAGACCTCATCAGGGTCTATCCCCTGATGAGGTGGCTGAGTTGCGTCGCACCACAGATCTTGCTCTCTGTGCCACTAAGCTGGCCGCTACTGCAACGAACTAAGTGTTAGGCCCGTCTCTGTCACCTCCTTGGTCATTTGCCTTTATGTTGGGACCCTGTTGTTTCCTTAGAAATGTGTGATTCCCTTCTAGCAGGATCCCATTTCTTATGTCCCATTTGCGATCTGTTTCCCCCGGGCATGGCTGTGCTCCCCTCACTGCGGGAGGGTCCCTTTGAGCTCGCCGGTCCTGGGCAGACTGGGTGAGTCCTCCTCTCGACTTGTGGTAAGTGTGCGTGCAAAGCATTCTGTGCACATTCTAAAATCCTGTATGCTAAGGGTTACGCGCTGTCAGCCTCTTTCCCTTTCTCTGAGTTAGCTTAGGCCCTGGTTTTCGCCTCGGGCTCCACTCAACTAATGTGTCTCTTTGATACATTTCTGAGCAGGGTGTTGCTACCTAAGATCTGTCCAGTCAGTTCTTTGAGCAGGTTTATTCAGAACTGGTGGTAGCCCCCTTGGGTGACAGGCCAGGGTCTGGTGTGGTTATTTAGACACCTGGCCGTATCCCCTTAAAGGAATCTATTTCTTTGATTCCAAGCCTTGAGCTCTGCCCTAGGCTTGGGCTTCCTATCCCAGCCTTAACAGGTAAGTTATTTTAGGGTATAGAGCTCAGGCCCTTGACCGAAAGGGATAATGTCACTGACAGCCACCAAGACGTCCTTTGGGGCAACTCCCACGGCTATGGTAGAGTTGATACTTAGTGCTCGCCGTGGTTTTCTCTCATGCACTCCCCTCAGCATGGTGGCGTGGGTATACTGTTCCTCATAGCGTCCCCTAGAGGACGTAGTTCGAAGTTCCCTCGAAAGGGAACGTCTCAGGTTACGTATGTAACCATGGTTCCCTAAGAGGGGAACGAGGCACTGTGTCCTCTAGTTTTCTTGCCATGCTGCGGATGCAAGCTTCAGACGAAGAAGCAGATGACGTGTTATCCTGGTCCCCTTTTATACTGTGCTCGCGCAGGGCAATGAGGTCATAGGCTGTCGCCAGCCAATGTTATTGTCGTTTTTAGATATATGCTTCAGACACCGGTCACGCTAAAGGCGTTCCCCATAGCAACCCCTAAAGTACGCAGTGTCTCGCTCCCCTCTCAGGGAACCATGGTTACATAAGTAACCTAAGACGTTTTATATGTATACTTAAGTGGATTTAATTTTAGTAATAGGCTCTTATATTATCTGCAAATAGCCTACACTTTTTAAAAATTAAAAAAGTGACTTTAAAAAAAACTGTTATCCACATGTTTGTACATATACTTTATCATATAAGTCTCCAACAAATAATGGAATTAGAAGTATGTGCATATATATTAACTATTGTTTTATATATATGGCCATATATCAGATTTCTGTATGGGTGGTAAGTAGCTCAGGTAAGGAGTAGCTCAGGTAGGTAGCATTCATGTGGGAACACTAAGACCAGACAAATAGGGAGAGCAGAGAAGGTTGACTAATGGTGGCTTATTAGTAACCAATAGGTAATTTTTCCCATGACATGTAAAGATGTCTGCACCCACTTTTTGATATGGTCTTTCAGTTACTGGATGTGGTTTTAGAGGTTCTCTTGGATTACTATATTGATGTTTAACACACATCTGGTATTTTGACACAACAGTTGTAATGTCTTGATTGATTCCAGGCCAATAGATGACCTCACAAGCTCTCTTCTTACACTTCTCAATGCCTAAATGGCCTTCATGGATTTTCACCAACATCTAATTTCTCAGACTTCTGGGAATCACTATTTTATTTCCTTTATATGGAATCCCTTCACAGACAGACAATTCATCCTTGCGGTTCCAAAACTCATACACCTCTGCAACACAATTTTGCTTTTTATCTGGCCAGCCATTCATGACATAATGTTTCCCCTGTTGGAGCATTTGATCTCGATCAGTCTCTTTACAAATTATTTTTATCTTGGAATCAGTGACAGGCAAGGTTTCCAAAACCATGGTCACATATGCTTGAATATCCTCAGTCCCAGTAGATGACGAAGTTGGATCTACAGCTTTGGACAAGGTGTCAGCCATGAACTTTAGATTATCTGGTGTGTAAAACACAGTTAATGCATAACTTTGTAATTAAATCATTATCCTTTGAATTCTTAAAGGGCAGTTATTCAGAGTTTTTTTAAACCATGCAATCAATGGTTTATGATCAGTCTCCACATAAACAGATTGTCCTGCCACAAACTGATGAAATCTTTCACAAGCAAAGGTAATGCTAAGCAATTCCTTTTCAATTTTAGCATACCTGCACTCCGCATCAGTCATTGAACGCAAGGCATGTGCAGCTGGCTGCCAGCTTCTGTCATAATTCTGAAGTAGTACCGCTCCCAATCCTGTCTGTGAAGCATCAGCTGAAATTTTAATGGAACGCTCAGGGTCATAGAATTTCAGAATCGGCTCTTTTGTTAAAACCACCTTCAGATCTTGCCACAGCGAATCTTGTTCATAACTCCACTCTCATTCATTCTTTTCCTCAGTGAGCCATCTCTATGGAGCTATTTTTTTTCAGACAGATTAGGGATAAATTTACTCATAGTTCAACATTCCCATGAATCTCTGGACATCCTTCTTGCATTGTGGTCTAGGCTTATGTTCAATAGCAGAAACCTTAATGGGATCTGTGCGACCAAATCCTTCACTACTGACAATGTCACCCAGAAATATTAACTTTGTTATCCCTAGTTGGCACTTTTCTCTATTTAACTTCAAATTGGCACACATCATTGCTTCCAGAACTCTCCTTGGCCTTGCATCATACTCTTCTTTTGAAGCTCCACAAACAATTATATCATCCATTGATGTATCAACATCATCCATGTGTTCATATATCATGTGTACTGTTTTACGATACACCTCAGGAGCTGAAGCAATTCCAAAAAGAAGCCTCAAAAAACAATATCTTCCATATGGGGTATTAAATGTGCATAACTTCGAGCTAGCATCGTCCAACTTTAATAAAGTTCACTGAGCCTGTGGGCTATTTTAGTCTGTTTAAATAGAAGTTTAAGTATGTCAGTGTAATACATAAAGTGCACAATAATTATGTATTATACATCCTGTTCCCTTTCAGTCGGTCACTATGAGTCACTTCATGACCAACGAACTGGAATCTCACTTAGAGAGACCAATCCACTTAGAGTGTAAACTAAACAAGCTAATGCACATTGGCATGCGATGATTGCATACTATGCAATGCATACTAGCTTATCGCTTCGGAGCCGAGCGATAACATCGTTCTGCTCCTACCAATATCTTCGTTTGTGACAATGAGTTCAATGCGCTCAAGGGAGCTTTTTGTGTTGTGTTGCTTCAGCGGTGATCATTCCTGTGTTGAGTGGGTTGCGCACTTCAGGCTGCACTACCCTCTGTCATGCTGCAAGCGGCCATTTCCCCCTCAGTATGTAAAAAATAATTTCCCTGAAAGAGACTATTTCTCTAAAAGAGCTTACACGGGTGCGTCTTTGTAAAGACGACGGATAGTCTTTTTAAAGATGCTGTTTCATCTGTGCGTTTCGGGATGTGGTCGTTACCTGGCACCGGGTGATGGTCAAAATCGCTGCCTCACGTGTCTAGGCATTAAATGCTGAGGTGGCGTTCGTGGATGAGTCCTGTTCCCATTGCGGGAAGATGACCATCTCAGAGCTGCGGACCAGGCTCCGTTATCTCCATGGGAGCGGAGCTCCATTGCCTCTGCAAGTCAAATCACCTTTATTTATATAACGCTTTTAACAATACAGATTTTGTCAAAGCAACTGTACAGCATTAATTAGTAAAATAGTGTGTCATTAATGCAGAATTTAAATAGTATCTGTGCAATCAAGTCGACGATATTGCTGGAAATTAAGTGTACCCAACTAAGCAAGCCAGAGGCAACAGCGGCAAGGAACCAAAACTCCATCGGTGACAGAATGGAGAAAAAACCTTGGGAGAAACCAGGCTCAGTCGGGGGGCCAGTTCTCCTCTGGCCAGACGAAACCAGCAGTTCAATTCCAGGCTGCAGCAAAGTCACATTGTGCAGAGGACTCAACTGGTTCCTGTGGTCTTGTCCCGGTGGCTGTCAAGGAGGTAAGGTCTTTACTGGGGATCTGTCTCAGGGGCTCATCTAGTTTCATCCTGATCACCGCTGACATTCAGGGCAGTAGAGGTCACCTCAACGTGCTGATCCACCATCTGGGCTGGCTA
>NW_015505215.1:827797-832503 GCF_001515645.1 Sinocyclocheilus grahami | reverse complement strand
CGGTTCCGGTTGTCCTAATTAATGCAGCCTAACAATCCTTTAACGGATTTGAATATTAGAAATGTGTTAGTGTGTTATGTGTAAGCCAGGTTAAAGAGATGGGTTTTTAATCTAGATTTAAAATGACAGAGTGTGTCTGCCTCCCGAACAATATAGATTATTTCAGAGTTTGGGCGCTAAATAGAAAAAGGATCTGCCGCCCGCAGTTGATTTTGATATTCTAGGTATTATCAAATTGCCAGAGTTTTGGGAACACAGCGGACGTGGAGGACTATAATGCAATAAGAGCTCATTCAAATACTGAGGTGCTAAACCATTCAGGGCTTTATAAGTAATAAGCAAGATTTTAAAATCTATACAATGTTTAATAGGGAGCCAGTGCAGTGTTGACAGAACGGGCTAATATGGTCATACTTCCTAGTAAGAACTCTAGCTGCTGCATTTTGGACCAGCTGGAGTTTATTAAGCATGCAGAACAACCACCCAATAAAGCATTACAATAATCTAACCTTGAGGTCATGAACGCATGGATAAACATTTCTGCATTTGACATTGAGAGCATAGGTCGTAATTTAGATATATTTTTGAGATGGAAAAATGCAGTTTTACAAATACTAGAAACGTGGCTTTCAAAGGAAAGATTGCTATCAAATAGCACACCTAGGTTCCTAACTGATGACGAAGAACTGACAGAGCAGCCATCAAGTGTTCGACAGTGTTCTAGGTTATTACATGCAGAGTTTTTAGGTCTTATAATTAACAAAATTTAGCAGTAAGAAATTACTCGTCATCCAGTTTTTTTATATAGACTATGCATTCCATTAGTTTTTCAAATTGGTATGTTTCGCCAGGCCGCGAAAAAATATAGAGATGAGTATCATCAGCATAGCAGTGAAAGCTAGCGCCGTGTTTCCTGATGATATCTCCCAAGGGTAACATGTAAAGCATGAAAAGTAACGATCCTAGTACTGAGCCTTGAGGTACTCCATACTGCATTTGCGATATGATACCTCTTCATTCACTGCTACGAATTGATGGCGGTCAGATAAGTACGATTTGAACCAAGGCTGCATAATTTCAACACCATCAACATCAATTCCATGTGACAGTATTAAATCTAGAGAATGATTTCAACAATGAATAGGTCCTGACATGTGTTGTCTAACCCCAATAGAGTTCAGAATGTCTATTAATGCTGATCCCAATGCATCTTTTTCAATATCAACATGGATATTAAAATCACCAACAATTAAAGGGTTCTTAACCCAAATTAGTTACTAATGTAGCTTTTGAAAACAAAATCTCATTGTACAGTATAATAATTGTTAGATCAATGAAAAATGTATTATGCTATTCTATTGTTTGTTCTGAATAAAATCATATACTACTTTTGCATCATACTTTTTGCATTGTTTATTTTTATTTGTAACAGAACGTAAACAGCTCAGTTTAGTTAGGGATAACGGTCTTCAGTCCTTCAAAAGCAAGTGATATTGAACTGAATTTGGAATAAAAAATGTATTCTACAACAAAAACAAATATTATCTGGTGCTGTTGAAAGCCATTTTTCTTACTAAAAAAACATGTAGTATGTGAGATGTGCTTTTTTTTATTTGAGGTGAACCATCTACTTTTGTCTGTTGTTTTCATACAACTGTTTATATTTCAGTGCATCAGTACATATTAAAAACTGCAAATCAATAGCCTATTTTAAATATGTGAGGCTGGCTATAATTATAGCCTACACTTATTGCAGATTATGACAAAAACAGATGTCACTTTTACTACTTTTAAATCTACCAGGAACACCGACAGCCTCTGCCACTTTGCGCCATGCTTCGTTTTTCACTGTTGTGTCTCTATATGAATACAGAGATGTATCATACAGTACCGGGAAAGAACACACAGCAGTAATCAGCTTCTCTTCCATTGTGCTGCTTGCAAATTAATTTTACACATTAGTTTACACATTTATCCTATGTGCATTGTTTAATGGCTGCTTTGAAGAAATTATCAATAAATAAACACAGGCATGTACATGGTTTCGCAGTAGGGGAAACGTTTATTACAATATGTTTGTGTAAACTTCGTGTGAAGGAAAACATTTTCATTATACATGTAATAGGCCTATATACAATGACAGTTTAATACAGTTTCACTCACCCATCCATTGCATATAATGAAAGCATGCAAAATGCATTTACTTTTGCATATGAATTTTTTGAACGACAAGTGACTTCAGATCAGTAATCCACCAGTTCAGCAAACACTCGGAAACATAGCTACGTCAAAATCTTGCCTTGCCTACTTTTCACAGCGATTGGTTGTCGCCCGGCGTTTTTTGCTCATTATTTGCATAAAGTCGAGGAATGCCCAACCTTTTTGACACTCTCGGCCGCTCTCAACGCTTTCTCCATTAATTGAAAATGCTCGCTCCGCTATGCTCGCTACATGCCAGTGGAAACGCATCGTTAAGGGTGAATGGTTGAAATGGATGAATGCTTTGATTAAAGCTGAAGTCTGTAAGTTTTGCCTCTTTGTCGCCATCTCTGTTTGAAAACCTGCAATTGCAGCTGTGTGCGGAATTATCTTCCTTGTGTGGGTTGTGAGCCGGCATGGCTCCAGCGCAGATGAATCTAATGTTTTGAGGAGTATGTGTGGCTGTCAGTCACTGCACCAGTGTGGATATTTACTGTACTTCACAATCACAGATTGTAGCCTACGTCTTGAAATATATGACCCAAATAAGAATTTTCACCGTATATTGTCATCTGAACAAGTAAGGAACAAGTCTGCCACGTTTGTTCTGACCAACTGAGGAAAAAAGCATTACAATAAATCGCGCTACCAATGGTGATTTAATCTAAAGATCGGTTAGCTCATATCACATCAAACCATGAAAATTATTATTATTGTTATACTTTATTCTCAAATTATTAATGTTAACAACATCAGCGTTGACTATAGTGTGTATTAGTGTGTAGATTTAAATTTCTGCACAGTCTAATCTAATCTCTAATCGTCATACTCTTCGAATTTCATACCAAGAAATTATTTTAACCCAAAAAGCATACTATGCTCCCTTCGAACTGGTTGTCTTTAAAATACAAATCTTGTGTAATCCCAGACTATCTGTAATCAGAAGCACATTTAAAACTGGAATATAATTTAATTTCATTCAAATGTGTTTCATAAACACATAATCCTTTCTGGATTACAATCCGCCATCAAATTGATACATTTAATTATTCTAGCTGCTGTGAGAAAAGGCTATAAACGATCCGCCACCTGCAGGATCTTCACATACGATAGCCTAGTAGTCAAGACAACTTCTTTATGTTTACATAAAAATGCTTGAATTTCCCGCAAAAACGTCTCAGATTACTTATGTAACCATGGTTCCCTGAGTAGGGAACGAGACACTGTGTCCTCTAGGGGTCGCTATGGGGGAACGCCTCGTCGTGACCCGTGTCTGAAACATACATTGAAAAAACACCAACAACATGCTGGCCGGCGACAGCCATGATGTCACTACCGGCGCGACTATAGTATAAATAGGCGCCGGGAGAACACATCATCCAGTTCTTCGTCTGAAGCTTGCGTCTGCAGCATGGCAAGAAACCTAGAGTACGCAGTGTCTCGTTCCCTACTCAGGGAACCATGGTTACATAAGTAACCTGAGACATTCCCTTTCATGGGAACCTCGAACTGCGTCCTCTAGGGGTCGCTATGGGGAACAGTATACCCACACCGCCATGCTGAGGGGAGTGCATGCCAGAAACCATGGTGAGCACTAAGTGCCAACTCTAACATATTGCCATGGGAGTTGCCCCTGGGACGTTAGACGGCTTTCAGTGACATTATTCCCTACGGCCAAAGGCCTAGGCAACATACCCCAAAAAACTTACCTGTTAGGGCCAGAACTCCTGGGCCCGGGGTAGAGCTCAAGGCTTGGAATCAGGAAAAGATTCCTTTAAGGGAATACGACCAAGAGCATAGAATCATATTAAGTCTTGGCCTGTCACACAGGGGCTATCACACATTTCTCTGTATATGCTGAAGGAACTGTCTCAACAGACCCCTAGCAGCAACACCCTGTTAAAGTAGGTAGCCAGAGGATACAAAGGTGGAGTGGTGCCCAAGGTGAAACCGGGGTTTTAAACCACTCAGAAAGAGCACGAAGCTGCTGCGCGTAGGTCTTACCATACATGATTCTAGAAAAGCAGAGTACTAGCATGCGATCTTACCACAGTGTGGATTTTAGAAAGTGTACAAAGACTTCATGTGAACACTTACCATAACATGGATTTTAAACAATACTGTTCTAAGGGGTTATCGTGGCACTCTGAAAGAGCAGCCCATAGATGGAAATGGTGCATTCCAAAACGCTATGTTTGAGAAGTCATCAACTCGATCTTAAGGCTTATAATGATGGAGTGGCTGGCAGTAAATCTGTAGCTGAGGGAGCAAACATCCAGCTCTCAATTGAGAGGGAGCTCGACCTACAGCATGTTCCAAAGGTGGAACAGCTAGCAGTTACTTAGCTGAGGGAGCAATACCTCTAGTTCTCAAATGAGAGGAGGCTCGACCTGCAGCATGTTCCAAAGCTGGAACAGCTAGCAATAATTTACTTAGCTGAGGGAGCAACACACCCAGTTTTCAGTCGAGAAGGGAGCTCTACCTACAGCATGTTCCCATGCTGGAAC
>NW_015505215.1:826329-827552 GCF_001515645.1 Sinocyclocheilus grahami | reverse complement strand
CCTGATGTTGCTGGTTCCAGGTGCTCTGGAAAAACAGAGAACTCAACTTCTCATGTGAGAGGAGAACTCCGAATTCAGAGGAATAGTGTGCTCATTCCAGGTAACCCTTTGATAAAGGGGAGCACTGCTCAACACTACCACGAGAACAGCCCATGAGGCGAGGAATCCAACTCCTCAGAGAGAATTAAACGCTCGAAAGAAAGCACCATGCTCACAATAACCCTCAATGGTGAGGGGAGCGATACTTCCAGAGTGTGACGACAGAGACACATTAGATGAGTGGAGCCCAAGGTACCTGGGTCTAAACCAACTCAGAGAAAGGGAACAAGGTTAATAACGCATAACCCTTACCATACAGGATTTCAGAAAAGTGGGCAAAGCATAACGTGCACACTTACCAGCTATGTGGATTTTAGAAAGTGCGCAAAGCATAACGTGCAAACTTACCACTTATGTGGATTTTTAGAAAGTGAGCAAAGCTTAACGTGTGCACTTACCATAGTATGAATTTAGAGTTTTCCAAGCATCTGTTCACAGGTACCCGGAAGTACTGGGCCAAACGGGAGAGGCAACCTCAAATACAACCCTCTAAGGTGAGGGGAGCACTGTCTGAGACAGCATTACACAAGAAGGTTCTCGCAAATGCCACTTATTAGGGATGTGCGGTATACCGGTACTGGAAAAATACATATTATATATATAATATTTCAAACGGTACGATATCATCATTTTTCTCAATTCGGTATTTCATTCGCTGCTGTTCCACAAACTGAGGCGAAACCGGCAAGCATGACAACGGAGAAACAACAATGGATAAAACAGGTGAAACTCACTCTACACATCCGAAATTAATAAATAAATAAAGCGGTAGAAGTGAAATATGGCATTACTTTGCCTACAAAAGTGATGAAAAAGGTGAACCAACCGACCTTAATTCACCAGTCTGCAAGCGCTGCTATAAATCATGTTCTGCCATGGGAACATTTGTCACTCGCTCATCCTGATTTGTTCAAGGAGTTAAAAGATCGACAGGTAAATGTGTCTCTTTCAACTGATTTAATTTAGACTTTTATTTTAATAAGATTAGTAATATTACTTTTAGTATTAGTAATAGTGATGAAGGGCATATTACTGCTAAATATGATCGTGGTTTTGCGCAGCTTGTCAGTAAACAACGGCTCGGTGTAGTAAATGCTGCTCCATGTGAAAGCACGCACGTGATG
>NW_015505215.1:818516-818916 GCF_001515645.1 Sinocyclocheilus grahami | reverse complement strand
TTCTTGTATTGGAGTCATGTTTTGCAAATGCATTTCCATAAGGAATCCTGATGATAAGTTATGAGAGAAATTTAAATAAGAATCACATTCCTTATGGAATAATACATTCCTTTATTATATTTGTATTTATTTTACTGAACATGGAAATTGTATGAAAGATCAGTTATTTTACAATGACAAACAGTTAAGTTAATTATATGGGGTGAGTTTCTCTAGAAAGGGGCAAGGACAGCTTGTGTAGAAAATTTGAAATAGAAGATCAAGAGAATAGTATTATTGAAGAAATGCAAATGACCAGGTCAAAGCACAACAGGCCCACTGACCAAGCTAATCTCCGTTAGACACACACACACACAGAGAGAGAGGGAGAGAGAGAGAGAGCGAGAGAGAGGGAGAGGGA
>NW_015505215.1:817437-818506 GCF_001515645.1 Sinocyclocheilus grahami | reverse complement strand
GTGGTGAATAAACGGAAGTCCATGGACCGAATTCGTGACAGATAGCCTAAATGTCCTAATTTAGATGGGCTACCTGTTTTTTTTAAGGTATATCAAAAAGTGTATATTTTTTAAATGTGATTGTTAGTACATTTTACCAGTTGTTACCATACTTTCAAAACAAAAATTATAATAGGAGAAATATGCAATATGAAAATAATTGAAGACAAAATGTGTTTTACTGAGAAAAAACAAATCTTGTTTGTTTTTCCAAAAGGTACATCTGGAAAAAGGGGGGTCGTCTTATATTCGGGCTAATACGGTATATGTTTTTCCTCTTTACATGCTTTCTAGGATACACATACCATCAATTTGACAGGTGAAAATGTAAAACATGAGGAACAGATCGTGTTGTTGTTTAGTTTCACTGAAATTCTCTTTGTCAGATCTGTGCAATACTCATATGTGATGTGAAGAAATGTAACCTATCTAAACAAACTTGTCATAATAAATAAATTTTTCTTCGCTCTCTTTTTTTAAAGTTTAGAAACCGAATGATGAAATCAAGTGACAGAAGCAATTTTTTGCATTAAAATACATTTGTATATGAGAACAGTAACAGTTTTTCTCAGTCTGTCTTACACAATTCTCCAAATTGAGGAAAGTTCTCTCAAAGTAATTAATACAACATCTGAACAATGCAACTTTACTAAACAGATTATACATTTTTCCCAATCTAATGAAAGTACATGCCTAAGGCGACATTTTTTATTTATTTATTTATTTATGTATTTGTTTGTTTGTTTGTAAAATTGATATTAGGCTGTGTCTGCCAATATAGAGTAATCATAATTTATGTAAAAAGGGGGAAAATGTGTTGGTGTTTTACCGCATCTAGTGTTCTTTTCAGCTTGAAACTGCAGCAAAATGCCTCTGGAATAGAGTATGACATTTCACGATAACTAAAAATGCAATATTACATTTTAAAAATGTAATTCTGACAGATCGGAAATAAAATGAGTATGAGCTGAATATAAAATTGTCCTTTTTCTGCCAGTGGATTGCGCCAGATATGCCAAAAAAACAAACA
>NW_015505215.1:815175-816647 GCF_001515645.1 Sinocyclocheilus grahami | reverse complement strand
CTGCTGGTGATCCCTGACCTCCTGACCCTCACTCCTGACCTCAGCGAGTCTTTCCCACGCCACACCCTTTTGTGTGAAGTTTGCCATGGCAACACAGTGGTCAGTGGTAATATATGCGCTATCCTGCTAAAAGGACATTTCATAAAGGAAGTGATTTGACTTAGAGTCACTAAGCCCAAAGAGTCAACACATTAGAGGGGCAAGGGAATATATTTAAGAAATCAACAATTCAAGTGAAGGAAATAACATTTAAACTAGATTTTCACATTGCATCCTCCCAGTATTTGATAAGGTGTAACTTTGGTGTTCTGAATGGGTACTAGGGCATCACTAGGTGGTTGTTTACTGGCCCAAAAGTGCTTGTACACAAGTATATCTGATATTTTGTTCTCTAGATATGGCTTGGGTTCTTTCTTCAATGCAAGCCAAAGTGTTATTCTGCTCATTTTGTCATATGTCAGGCTCAAATTGTATTCCTAAAAGCTCAGAAAAGTAAAATGACACATTTTCTCAATAAGCTACATGATTTAAGGCATCATTTAAAGCACATTGTGCACAAAAGTTTAATACTTACAATTAAAGATCTGTTCAAATGCCTACTTGTGACAATGACATATAAGAGTGTCCACTATAAAGAAAAATCTTTTAGAATCTAATCTCCATCAATCTAAACAGAAACTGCACAGAAATGCAGTAAAAGTGAAATTCACACACAGATTGTTTAAATAAACCTACACGCTGCATATATTTTATTTATTTATTATGTAGTTTATATATAGCGTTCTCTTTATTAACCTGTAGTATGTCAGAGATCAACTCTGATTTGACTGTAACAGCAAATTTTTTAGAGACAATATTAAGAGAAGATTTTGGAAAAGTCCTGTTTGCTGAGCATATTATCAAGCCATATTTTATGAGCCAGACTCAATGGCTTGAGACACTCTCTCCAACAGATTAACTATCTGCAGCATCGTAACACAAGCCAATGTAGTTATTCTTGCATCCATCCACCTGTCATCTATACTTCTCCCTCTCTCTCTCTTTCTCCCTCTCTCTCTCAACCCCCCACCCCCTAATCCTGTGTCACTTTCTCCATGTATTGTAGTACAAGAGATGTTCTCTTTTCAGGCCTGGTCTCTTAGGCAACCCCACTGCTGCATGTAATGAGATGGATAGAAGGAAAGGGAGAGAAAGATGTGGACACACACACAGATACCGACAGAGACAGAACAGGACGCTGACCAAGACGGTCACTGACCACAGAACTCCTGTATGGATTTATCAACAACATTTGAAGTTCATGAGTGATGAAATTGGACAATGGAACTAAAGGTAAGGTGGAAAAGAATCACAGTGTCATGGGATTTCCAGTAAATCAAACAATGTACATTATTTAACTGGATGTACTTTATTTGACTGGTTTGGCATCACTAAGAAGAAAATGGCTCAGAGTCAGACTCAAGATTATGATA
>NW_015505215.1:807362-814100 GCF_001515645.1 Sinocyclocheilus grahami | reverse complement strand
TTGGGGGGGGGGGTGAAGAGACACAAACTAATACACTGAAATAGGTGTAGAAACATTTTCACTCAAATATTTTTTTACAAATAATTACAAAGAATCTGAAAGTAATTTAATTAAAATTTTGAAGTATAAAGACAAATTGTGTTTTCTTGTAAAACATACTACAATTATAATAAATAGTAAAGAAATATTTTTACAGTGTATGCTTATATTTATGTATGTTTCCTATAAACTGAAATCTAGCAACAACAGCATAGAAACATGCACTTTTTTCGTATTGTATGTGCTCTGTACAGGGAATCAGGACTTGGTTATTAAGAAAATGAAGGACAGGCACTAATTTATGCAAGTTATATGTCTTCTATAATAATACTGAAAAATGTTAGATTATATGATAAAAAAAATGTTAAATATAAGATATTTAATAAACAATATTTATGTTTTTTGTGTGTACACTGTGGATATTTATACAGCACTATGGATGAATTAGCAATGCCTGCATTTAATAGCCATTTAATCAAAAAATATTTAACATTGTACAGCATGGGATCCACATATCTGTGCAAGACCTGATGATCATGTTATCCAGCATAATTTGAAATAACTTGGAAGAGCATCTTGTGTTTCAAAGGAGCAAGAACATCTGACCTTTTGTTCAAAGAAGTTTCAAAATGAATGCTCAGGTCAACACTTCTCAGTTCTATACTTTTCTTTGTTTTCGTTTGAAAGAAAAAAGTAAAATCCTAAACCTTTCTCTGGAAATAAACTGAACTTGATTTCTTTTAAATCCACATGACTTTCAGAGAATGTTTCAACTATATCCAGTGAAAGACCATGGACCTAGATAATATCGACTGACTTTGTACTACATTTTCAAAATTTACCACTAATCCAAACAGAATTGAGCCAAAGCACATCAAATCATTGATTTCTTGCCATATTTGACCAAATTTCTTTCAAATCACATGACTTTGGAGAAGACATATTAAGTATGTATCCAATGAGAGAGCAGAGACCCTAGTTGTGCAATGACAGAACTCTGATAACCCCCATTAATCTCCATAATAACATTCACTCAGTTGCTCTTGTGCAACATTTGCATAGCAGAGTTGAGAGAACAAAATGTGCTTGAAATTATCTGCTGCTCACACAGGAATAACACACTCACCATGGAGGTGCACATGCGTCCTCTTCTCTATCTGATGCTGTGCATGTGCTGTGCTGTTCAGGGAGAGAACAGAAAGAGGCAAGTATTATATATAATATTATTATTATTATTATTATTACTTGTAGTAGTAGATACATTAGTAGTAGTGATGGCACCTAGGCTGCGCACCTTATTATTATTATTATTATTAACCAATAGCCACGTAGGTATTTAGGTATTGTTTTAGGCTACTGTTGTAGGTGATGCATGCTTCTATCTTAAATCTTAAATCTTGCTAATAGTTAATGCAATTTCATGGCAGTTTAATGTAATAAAAGTTGCAGCCAGAATAATGAATAACAATAGTTTTGAAGAGGCTTTACCACACTGTACATCAAGATGAGGATAAGCTTGGTGTTTAGCTTCCACATCCTTGTCCTCAAAAGTGGTTGTTAGTGGATTTTCAGGACATGTAGTCCTCCACCAGCCACTGCAAACTCATTGGGCCCTATCATGCACCCAGTGCAATGTGGCGCCAGGCACGACGCAAATGTTTGCTAGTTTCAGCCCGACGCAGTTATCATTTTCACATCCTGTGCCACATTGTTTAAATAGCAAATGCACCCATTTGTGCACCCATGGGCATGCTGGTCTGAAAACGAGGTGTGCTCAGGTGCATTGTTGGCACGTTGCTATTTTGAGGCAACTGAAAAAGACTGCGCCACTTGACCAACTGAAACCTGGTCATGTTTATAAATATCTTTTTAGCAAAACTGAATTGAGTTTAATGAAATTGTCTTGGTTTCTCACACACACACACACACACACACACACACACACAGATTCCTAATCACTGCACCGAGTGTTTTTCATGTTGGTGTAAAAGAACCCGTATGGATTCAGGTGGGGGAGGCATTGCTTGGCAAACCCCTGTCCTGTCAGTTAGAAACAGAGATGCGTGTTCCCATGTCTGCACGTGAGACCAAAACAATCAGCAAAAAAGGCCAGTTTGAAGCAGTGACTCTTGAGGTAAAGAAAATAAATGTCTAAATGAATAGAAACATTCTCATGTAATTTAAGACCAAGACCAGAAGTTTATTTTAGCAGGACACAGAATAAGTAGTTAGATTTGTAGATGTTTAAACGCCATTTTCAAATTATAGAATAAAAATGACAAAAAACAAATGATACAAGCATCTATACACATCCTGTCATTTTAAATAAGTTACAGTGTATGAGGCTCATTTCTGTGTATTTCCTCTTCAAGGTATTTGAAAATAAAATTTCGGACCTGAAATCGATAAATGGAGAGCCTCCCTATCTCAACCTGGCATGTGAAGTTGATGGTCAGAAATGGCAAACCCGTGTCTTGGTCTCCAAACACAGTGGCTACATCTTTATTCAGACAAACCAACCCATATACAACCCCACACAGAGAGGTACAATTAACATGTACTAATGAGCCAACAGTAAAAAATCCAAACATATAGGAATTATATACAACAATAAACATGACTGTATCACAGTGTGACATCTTCCAAATGTGTATGAAAAATAATGTAGATGACACTTAGTAACCACCCTATAATAACATAAGAATGAGAATTTTTCCCAAGACTTTAAGTTTTTCAGTTTATTTCTTGTATCATTTTGTTACAGTAAAAGTACTTAAAGGAATAGTTCACCCCAAAATGAAAATTACCCCATGATTTACTCACCATCAAGCCATCCTAGGTGTATATAACTTACTTCTTTCAGATGAATACAATCGGAGTTACATTAAAAAATGTCCTGGATCTTCCCATTTTTATAATGGCAGTGAATGGTGGTTGAGATTTTGAAGCCTAAAAAAGTGTGTCCAACCATCATATAAGTACTCCATACGGCTCCGGAGGGTTCATAAAGGCCTTCTGAAGTGAAGCGATGTGTTTGTGTATAAAAAATATCCATATTTAAAACTTTATAAATCATTATCTCTAGCCTAATACTGTATGCACATTCACGAGAGAATGGCGTTCAGTGGATGGTGGAGGTGTAGCGTATAAGCTCCGGTGAGAAGTGACGAACACGGAAGCGAGAGAGCAAAACAAAACACAAGTCACAAATTATTAAGTACAAATTACGTACAAAACAAGGATTTGTAAAGAAAAATGTCAGAGGATTTCAATATATGCCAAGAAGAGACTGGTTTTCCTTAGCTGTGAACAAAACTTGGTTCTCACAAGACTAGCATATTTTCACCAGAGCTTACGCTACACCTACGTCCTACGTCATCCTCTGGAATGCCACTCTCATGAACGCACATATGACAGTTAGCGAAAGCTAGACATTGCAGCTTATAAAGTTTTTAATATGGTTATTTTTCTTACACAAATACATCACTTTGCTTCAGAAGGCCTTTATTAACCCCTCGGAGACGTGTGGAGTACTTTTTATGATGGATGTATGCACTTTTTTGGGCTTCAAAATATCGACTCTTAGGGCCCTATCATACACCCAGTGCAATGCAAGTGTTTTTTGCAAGTTTCAGCCCGACGCAGTTGTCATTTTCACGTCCTGCGCCACATTGTTTAAATAGCAAATGCATTTGCGCCCATTTGTGCCCTCATGGGCATGCTGGTCTGAAAACGAGGTGTGTTCAGGTGCATTATTGGTGCGTTGCTATTTTGAGGCAACTGAAATAGACTGCGCCATTGACCAACTAAAACATGGTCTTACAAAATTTGAGACAGTAGTTTGAAATGTCTTTTTTATTTTCTCTCTCATTTGAAAGATACACATATGGCAAGACCATTGATGGTGGTTTCCACTGTCGGTTTGGGATAAAAAAGGACGAGTCAGAGAATAATGCTGGAGAAATCGAATTCATCAAGGGACTGGAGAAAACTGGATCTGTGAGTAGAAACCATCACTTCTTAAGTCTCCAAGATGAATAAGTACATTAACAGATTACTATACTGATTGATCACTCTTTAATATTGTGTCTTCTCCTTTTTTAGGTGAAAGAAGGCCATGCTGAGATTTCAGTTAAAATGTCAGACCTCAGTCAAAAACTGAATTCCACATTAGAGGAATTGGAAGCGACTCAGGCCCAATTCTACATTGCTGTCACAGTCACGGATATTTTAAGTAATCATATTTTAAGATTAAGTTCATTGAACTTTTAAAGGTCAAAAATGATTAGCTTGTTAAAATTGACAACATTTCATAAGTTAGTTCTTATACTAAAATGACTGTGCACCTCTTATAAGGTGGTGAGGTACAGGAATCTGAAGCTTTCCTTCCCGTTGTTTTGAGCCCGTACAATGTGGATCTGTCTCGGACAAGATCGTTCTACACACCTACATTCCCTTTTCAAGCAGTGGTAAAAAAAAACACACAACTTGACACAGTTGAATCTCTATTCTCAGTATCATGCATTATAATGATACTGTCAGTCATAGAAAATCATGCTTAAAGTCATTCATAATGGTAGCTTTTACTATATTTGTAACATATTTTGAATGATTTTGTGATATGATACCAGTGGTTTCTGTTTTTGGCTAGGTCACCATCCGTCACCCAAATGGTTCCCCAGCTGAAGGCATTCAAGTGAACTTAGATGTCTCAAGCACCAAAGAAAAGTCTGTAGATATTAAAACTAATAAAGAGGGAATCGCATTTTACATTTTCAACTTGGAAGGAACACCACCTTCAGTTTCAGTGCAGGTTAATTCATTCTAAGAATAAAGCTTTTTTTAATAACTATAAGGCCTGTTTCACACTGCTGGTACAAGCAGTACACTTATTTTCTTATATATTAAGTTACAGCATGCAATGATTGTGTGGGCAGTGTGAAATGAGCCTACTTTCAAAATGTATATGCTGTATATTTTTGACCTATTAATTTCAACAGGCAACAGTGGATGGTTTCAAGTCAACAAAAGAAGTGCACCCAATGAAATCCACAAGAAACAGCTTCCTGCATCTTAGTATAACTAGTAAAGTCCTGTTACCAGAAAATTCTCTGGATATTACATTTTTTTCCAATTGTAATCCAGAAGATGGGAAAATATATTATATGGTAAGTAATGTTTTACAATCATAAAGTAAATTTCTATTACATTTGGTAAAACTTAAATCGTATTTTTGCCTTGTTTTTTTTTTGTTGTTTTGCTTTTTTTGCATAAACCTCACAGTTCGTTTTTGTTCAATTTATATTAAAAATAACAAAGCATAATCTCTGAAAACAATAATGTCAATGTCAAAAGTTTGCATTTCTAGTACATTTATCTTGATTTAAGAACGTTTAGATATTTTTACTGGAAAAGAGTACTCATTTAGTAACTTATTACATTTTTTGTAATAATGTTTTATAACCCTGAGAACTCTTGCAAAATGTGTGTGTTTCTTCAGATTCTCAGCAGAGGCATGCTGAGATCAGCAAGCTCTGTTGCATCAAGTTCTGAAGTAAAAATAGCCATCCATATCAGCCCAGAGATGATCCCGTCCTTCAGAGTGATCGGTTTTTACTATGACACAAATGGTGACATCATTGCAGACTCAGTGTGGGTAGATGTAGAGGACAAGTGTGAGGGAAAGGTAAACAGACACTAAAAAGCATTTTTACAAAGTTGTTGTAAGTTTATAATCAAATTACACGGTACAGCTGGAAAAAAAACTTGCCAAATATGTACAGTTCTGCTGTCCCATCTCATCTCTATTTAGCTTGAGCTAAAACTGCATGGCTACCATAAATATCAGCCAGATGATACCGCTGAGCTTGACATTGATGTAGGAACACAAAAGAACGCAAAAGTTGCCTTACTAGTTGTGGACAAAGCCATTTACGCACTGGGTGCTCAAAACAAACTCACTCCAAAACAGGTGTGTTGTCTAAAGCTTAGACATTGAAATAGACATTTAAAAATACTGGATGCTGAATCTTTCTGAGCTATTGTTGAGTTCTTTTACAGTTTCTCATTTTCCTGTGTGAAGGTGTTCACCTCCATGCAGTCTTATGATCTGGGGTGTTCGTATGCTGGTGGAGAAAACACAGCTGCTGTTTTTAATGATGCTGGCCTGGCCTTCATCTCCCACTCGACCACAATCCGTTCAATGATGAGAAAAGGTGCCAAATGATGCTCTAGAACAGGGGTCTCCAAACTCAGTCCTGGAGGGCCGGAGTCCTGCAGAATTTAGCCCCAACCCTAATTTAACAGGGTCATATCATGCGATTTCAAATTGTCCTTTCTCTTTGGAGTGTTACAAGCTGTTCGTGAATAGATAAGATCCCTAAAGTTGCAAAGACTAAAGTCTCAAACACAAAGAGATATTCTTTATAAAAGTTAAAACTCGTCCACGCCCTCCTAAAACGCCTCATTTAAACACGCCCCCACATGTCTACGTCACGATGTGGGAAGATTTGTATAACACCACCCAAATGTTCACGCAAAGAAAGGCGGCGTAACTTTATTGTTGCTGCCACCGCCGCCATGTTGTGAAGACACTGTGTGTTTCGTTGCAAAAGTGAAAATACTTTGTTTGGCCTTCCAAAAGAGTACACGACTAGAAATCAGTGGTTAAGTTGTATTTACAACACTGTTCCAGAACAG
>NW_015505215.1:791958-802145 GCF_001515645.1 Sinocyclocheilus grahami | reverse complement strand
TCTCTCTCTCACACACACACACACACACACACACACACGATGCGCAAAACTCCGCATTTGAACAGTCAATAGCAAATACTTAAACTAATAACAAAACAGTAGCTGATTCAGAAGCGCTAGATTGTCATAGCAAAGTCAGAATTACCTCCTCTCCTAGGTTCATGAAACGGTCGTCCATAAAATGCATTGCTGTTCTGTTGTAAGTGATCTTAAAGATTCCTAAATGCATCTACTTTCGGAAGGCCAAATAAAGTGCTTTTGCTTTCGCCTAGAAACACACAGCGTCTCCCTGACATGCTGCTTCAACACTAACTGCGGTTACTGAAACCACGCCTTCTTTCTTTGCGTGCACATTTGGGCGGCATTATGCTAATATTTCCACATAGTGAGGTAGATATGTGGGGGCGTGTTAGAACGAGCCGTTTTAGGGGGGTGTGGCAGAGTCTTAACTTTGATAAAGAATATCTCTTTGGTTTTGAGACTTTAGTCTTTGCAACTTCAGGGATCTTATCTATGCACAATCAGCTTGTAACACTCCAAAGAGAAAGGAAAACTTGAAATCGCATCATATGACCCCTTTAACATGAAATTACAAAATTTGAGACAGTAGTTTGAAATGTCTTTTTTATTTTCTCTCTCATTTGAAAGATACACATATGGCAAGACCATTGATGGTGGTTTCCACTGTCGGTTTGGGATAAAAAAGGACGAGTCAGAGAATAATGCTGGAGAAATCGAATTCATCAAGGGACTGGAGAAAACTGGATCTGTGAGTAGAAACCATCACTTCTTAAGTCTCCAAGATGAATAAGTACATTAACAGATTACTATACTGATTGATCACTCTTTAATATTGTGTCTTCTCCTTTTTTAGGTGAAAGAAGGCCATGCTGAGATTTCAGTTAAAATGTCAGACCTCAGTCAAAAACTGAATTCCACATTAGAGGAATTGGAAGCGACTCAGGCCCAATTCTACATTGCTGTCACAGTCACGGATATTTTAAGTAATCATATTTTAAGATTAAGTTCATTGAACTTTTAAAGGTCAAAAATGATTAGCTTGTTAAAATTGACAACATTTCATAAGTTAGTTCTTATACTAAAATGACTGTGCACCTCTTATAAGGTGGTGAGGTACAGGAATCTGAAGCTTTCCTTCCCGTTGTTTTGAGCCCGTACAATGTGGATCTGTCTCGGACAAGATCGTTCTACACACCTACATTCCCTTTTCAAGCAGTGGTAAAAAAAAACACACAACTTGACACAGTTGAATCTCTATTCTCAGTATCATGCATTATAATGATACTGTCAGTCATAGAAAATCATGCTTAAAGTCATTCATAATGGTAGCTTTTACTATATTTGTAACATATTTTGAATGATTTTGTGATATGATACCAGTGGTTTCTGTTTTTGGCTAGGTCACCATCCGTCACCCAAATGGTTCCCCAGCTGAAGGCATTCAAGTGAACTTAGATGTCTCAAGCACCAAAGAAAAGTCTGTAGATATTAAAACTAATAAAGAGGGAATCGCATTTTACATTTTCAACTTGGAAGGAACACCACCTTCAGTTTCAGTGCAGGTTAATTCATTCTAAGAATAAAGCTTTTTTTAATAACTATAAGGCCTGTTTCACACTGCTGGTACAAGCAGTACACTTATTTTCTTATATATTAAGTTACAGCATGCAATGATTGTGTGGGCAGTGTGAAATGAGCCTACTTTCAAAATGTATATGCTGTATATTTTTGACCTATTAATTTCAACAGGCAACAGTGGATGGTTTCAAGTCAACAAAAGAAGTGCGCCCAATGAAATCCACAAGAAACAGCTTCCTGCATCTTAGTATAACTAGTAAAGTCCTGTTACCAGAAAATTCTCTGGATATTACATTTTTTTCCAATTGTAATCCAGAAGATGGGAAAATATATTATATGGTAAGTAATGTTTTACAATCATAAAGTAAATTTCTATTACATTTGGTAAAACTTAAATCGTATTTTTGCCTTGGTTTTTTTGTTGTTGTTTTGCTTTTTTTGCATAAACCTCACAGTTCGTTTTTGTTCAATTTATATTAAAAATAACAAAGCATAATCTCTGAAAACAATAATGCCAATGTCAAAAGTTTGCATTTCTAGTACATTTATCTTGATTTAAGAACGTTTAGATATTTTTACTGGAAAAGAGTACTCATTTAGTAACTTATTACATTTTTTGTAATAATGTTTTATAACCCTGAGAACTCTTGCAAAATGTGTGTGTTTCTTCAGATTCTCAGCAGAGGCATGCTGAGATCAGCAAGCTCTGTTGCATCAAGTTCTGAAGTAAAAATAGCCATCCATATCAGCCCAGAGATGATCCCGTCCTTCAGAGTGATCGGTTTTTACTATGACACAAATGGTGACATCATTGCAGACTCAGTGTGGGTAGATGTAGAGGACAAGTGTGAGGGAAAGGTAAACAGACACTAAAAAGCATTTTTACAAAGTTGTTGTAAGTTTATAATCAAATTACACGGTACAGCTGGAAAAAAAACTTGCCAAATATGTACAGTTCTGCTGTCCCATCTCATCTCTATTTAGCTTGAGCTAAAACTGCATGGCTACCATAAATATCAGCCAGATGATACCGCTGAGCTTGACATTGATGTAGGAACACAAAAGAACGCAAAAGTTGCCTTACTAGTTGTGGACAAAGCCATTTACGCACTGGGTGCTCAAAACAAACTCACTCCAAAACAGGTGTGTTGTCTAAAGCTTAGACATTGAAATAGACATTTAAAAATACTGGATGCTGAATCTTTCTGAGCTATTGTTGAGTTCTTTTACAGTTTCTCATTTTCCTGTGTGAAGGTGTTCACCTCCATGCAGTCTTATGATCTGGGGTGTTCGTATGCTGGTGGAGAAAACACAGCTGCTGTTTTTAATGATGCTGGCCTGGCCTTCATCTCCCACTCGACCACAATCCGTTCAATGATGAGAAAAGGTGCCAAATGATGCTCTAGAACAGGGGTCTCCAAACTCAGTCCTGGAGGGCCGGAGTCCTGCAGAATTTAGCCCCAACCCTAATTTAACAGGGTCATATCATGCGATTTCAAATTGTCCTTTCTCTTTGGAGTGTTACAAGCTGTTCGTGAATAGATAAGATCCCTAAAGTTGCAAAGACTAAAGTCTCAAACACAAAGAGATATTCTTTATAAAAGTTAAAACTCGTCCACGCCCTCCTAAAACGCCTCATTTAAACACGCCCCCACATGTCTACGTCACGATGTGGGAAGATTTGTATAACACCACCCAAATGTTCACGCAAAGAAAGGCGGCGTAACTTTATTGTTGCTGCCACCGCCGCCATGTTGTGAAGACACTGTGTGTTTCGTTGCAAAAGTGAAAATACTTTGTTTGGCCTTCCAAAAGAGTACACGACTAGAAATCAGTGGTTAAGTTGTATTTACAACACTGTTCCAGAACAGTGGATAGCTGGCCAATCAGAGCACACCTCGCTTTTCAGACCGATGAGCTTTGTAAAAATCGACGCGTTTCAGAAAGGCGGGGCATAGAGGAGAAACAATAATGTACAGTATGTGGAAAATAATGTGTTTTTTTAACCTTAAACCGCATAAACATTTCATTACACCAAATACACAAAATAATGTTCTTTTTAGAAACATCATATGACCCCTTTAACACACCTTAACCAGCAAATTAAGGCCTTACGAGGCATAGCTACTAGAAACTTCCAGGCAGGTGTGTACAGGCAAATTGGAGCTAAACTCTGCATGACACCGACCCTCCAGGACCGAGTTTGGAGACCCCTGCTCTAGAAAGAAATAGACTGGTTTTACTGGACTTATTGTCTGTACATGAAAGAGTTGTCACAATATGCAAATAATATTTTCCAATTCATTGTGCGTCTAGGTTTCAGCTGCGAATCTGGTTTTAGACGCAACAAACGTTCTATAGATATTCAAGCAGAAATGGCTAGAAAAGGTATAGTATTGTCAATTGAATGTTTGTTTACCTTTTGTATCAATTCTCAAAGCTTATGTTTTAGTCATAGGTGCACTCCATATTTTTTATTTTGTTTCATTTGTCAATATGGAGGCATTTTGGACCTATATTGACATTTCACCATGTATGTTATGATCAGATTGCGCTCTTGAAGATGTCTAATTACAACTCATCACTTTGTTGTGTAGAAGCTGCATTTAAAAAAGCAGAATTGCAGAAATGCTGTCGCCATGGCTTCACCCTGATTCCTATGAAGTTTACTTGTGAGGAACGAGCTAAAAGAGTGAGCAAAACGCAAAGCAAAGACTGTGTGAAAGCCTTCCAAGAGTGCTGTGAGTTTGCAACCAAGCTAAGAAACAAAAAGAGGAAAGAGGACCAGAGGACAGGGCATGGACGAAGTGAGTATAGCATCTTAACAAAAAGCTATCATGCACAATTAAGTCAGTAAAATGCCATCAAATTCAGCTGTGCCACAGTTGGTGCAATGAAGTTCCTGAAGATTTTTTTCTTCCACAAATGATTCTTCATCATTTCATTCCCACAGCTGTTAATTCTAATGAAATCGAGGAATTCTTGGACTTTGAGATACAAACAATCCGCCGATATTTCCCTCCAAGCTTTGAGTTTAAGCAGATTGATGTGAAAGAAAAAGTTAGGTGAGTAGGTTGTCTGTGGGAAAATGGGCTCACACATTTATTATAATAATTTTGTAAATACAATTTAAATACATTTTTACAATTAAATACACATACAGGTATTCAAATGTAGAAGTTTCCATTGGATTTCCATTAAAACAATGTTGAGGATTTACAAAGGTCTTGAATAATGGTTTAATAGCACCAGGTCTTTCTTCCAGGCACAAAATCCATTTACCACACTCTATCACAACATGGGAGATCCAAGCTCTCAGCTTATCTCCATCCCATGGTAATTTTTTCCTCTCACTGCTAACGAATTTAATTTAAATCCACCAAAGTACTAATTTTTTTATTGTTTGCAGGTTTCTGTGTGGTGGAGCCAGTTGACCTTACTGTATTTAAGTCATTGTTTATTTCCTTGAGGCTTCCCTATTCGGTCAAACGCTTTGAACAACTGTCTATAGTTGCAGTGATCTTTAATTATGGCAAGATGGAAAGGGAGGTTTGTTTAAATTAATTTCTTCATTTTTTTCAGAACACATCATACCACTTTAGCGATAATAACTGCTATATGCATTTACTGTAGATACATTTTCTAATGCATGAAATAATATTTGTATTATAAAAAAATATAAATGAACATATTTATTATCAAATTAATATTTATAATAATTCAAATGTATCTTTTGAACTTTAAAAAGTTATTACCTTAAGTAATATATTTCTGCCTGTCCATTAAAAATTACTTCACTGGAGTAGTCAGGTTCGTTCAGTCATATATCATATTATTTATTAAATAACTAGTTAATTTAAATCAATCATAGCATTAAATGTCACATTATACATTGTAATACAGTATATTAATGATTACTGAGATTGACATGCCTCCCTCATAACTTTCATGGTCAGCTCGTTGTGCAAATGGAACATGTGGATGGTCTTTGTTCACCCGGATCAGCTTCTTCCTCTTCTGCTGTCCGAATCAGTCTGGAACAACAGTCATCTCAAACTGTGACTTTCCCTGCTATTCCCATGAAAATAGGTGAAATCCCTATCACTATTGAACTTTATGAAGTTGAAGAAGAAGAAAAAATGAGAGTGGATGCTATTCAAAAGATGCTCTTGGTCAAGGTAAGGGGAAGTGGAAATTTATACAATATCCTTTCAGTGATTCTAATATCTATATTTTGTCTTTATTCTCATATCTCAGAATGAAGGAGTGGAAATGAGAGAAGAGCTGACTTATTTTATTAATTTGGATGGTGAGATTGTTCGCTGTCATTTGATTGCTTGTTTAATTTACACATATTCTTCATATTCATATCTGACAATGTTTGTAACAGTAATTTCACCGTGTATAAAAACCTAAACTCTGCTCATCAGGTAGAAGTGACCACCGCTTGTTCATCAATGGATTTTTCCCAAACAACACTGTTCCTGAAACAGACGTCAACCTGTTTGTCAAACTAGAAGGTCCAAAGCAGCATGTTTAAAGTCGTTGTGAATGCTTTCAAATTCTCCATTACTGATAATCCTTATTTAACTTTATTTATTGGTCAAGGTCAAGCCTAATAATATTTGTTTTGCTATACTCTTAGAATAAACTCTTTTTTTCTGAATGCAGAAGTAGTATTTGCCCAGTCCACTGCAGTTCCATTACTCTCACCATCCAAAGTGGAAAATCTGGTCCGGGCTCCTAAAGGTTGTGGAGAGCAGACTATGATCTTTATGTCTCCAACTGCCTTGTCAATACGCTACCTGGACAAAAGTCAACGATGGCTGGAACTGGAAGCAGGATCCAGAGACAAAGCACTGGATTTCATTGAGCAAGGTTTACTGTACCTGCATGCCACATAAGAGATTTAAAAAAACAAGACCTTAGCCCGGGTAGATGCCATTTTAATACAAATCAAAGTCAGGCTGTGAGGGATACAAGTACGTTAGAGTTCGATCAAAGTTCTAGATTGTAACAAATCCACTGAGGCAAGTTGAGTTTGAACCCATGTGCAGTTTAATGAAATCCAAAAGAGAACTGATACACAAAAAACAAGACTTGGCAGAACAAGAACAAACTCACTGAACAGTAGTTACACAAACAAAGCTAGACAAGAGACAATGGCACATGAGGGCTATATACACAAAGACACATGAAGAGTAAAGACAATGAACCAATGAGAAAATGGAACAGAGAACCATGTGATCAAAACAACCAATCACTACATGACACAAGGACTAAGGGAGCACATGGCAAGATACATGAGGGCAAGGGAATCACATGACAAACCAGAAAACTAGACTAAGATTCGGGGACTGGAACAGATGCCACTGCCTCGGGAGGTTCTGCAGCAGAGGCAGCCACCTCTGGGGAAACTGCGCTGGTGTGTGTGGCCCAAACACATAGAATGGTGACCGCCATTATAGGGAACACTGAGTCGAGGGGAACAGTCTCTGTGAGGACCAGTGCTGAGGTCCTGCTGAGCCCGCTGCTCTGGCTGAAACTAGCGGTGGATCCTCCACACAGGATGCCAGTCTCGGACGCCTTGGGACTGATCTTGAGCCACACACACCACCGCAGTTTCCCCAGAGGTGGCAGCCTCTGCTCCAGAACCTCCCGAGTGCCGCCCGTTCCAGTCCCCGAATTCACTCCCGAGCCTGCTCCAGTCCCAGTGCTTAGTAAGGAGTCTGTTCACAAGCCAGCTCTAGTCCCTGAGTCCGCTCCAGAGCCCACGCAGGTCCTTGAGTCTGCTCCAGTTCCCTCATCATGGCCAGGAGTGCCGTTTCCTGTTGCAATGACTCTAGAGAGTCCGGCAAAGGATTATAGGAAATGTAGTCTGTGAAAGTGGCAAGAGTCAGGGGTGAAGTGCCCTCTGGTGGAGTTCATGGGCACTCCAGCTGGAGATCGTGACAGGAATTAAGTAAAAGTGAGAAAATGATCATAGAATTTTCATATTTGGGCGAATTTCCCTTGAACAATCAGCACCAAATATCCCTCACAGCCTTGTTGTCATTCATAAAAAATGTATATTGTGTCTTTCCTGACCAAGGCCTATGATTTAACACAATTTGATTGTGTCAGGCGATTCCATGCTCTGACTCACATTTTATTCTGGCAGCATATGAACGGATTTTAACATTCAAAAAGCCTGATGGATCCTATGGAGCTTGGCTAAACCATCCCACAAGCACCTGGTAAATTTGGTGTGCATTTATATGGCGAAAATATGCCAAGTCAAACAAATGTGACTTGTTCTGTGCTGCACTTGCCTCATCCAATAAATATTTTATCCAATAAAATGTTTAGATTTAGAATCCCAAACTATTTAAATTATAAGATTGCTTCTCACTTCTCATAGGTTGACTGCGCTGGTGGTGAAAGTGTTGTCTCTTGTGGCTGAAAGACAGATAGAAACTCTTGAACAGCAAGGAACAACAGAGAAGATGATTTCGCAGGAAGACATCCGCCATGCAGTCACTTATCTGATTAAAACACAGAGCTCCGATGGGTCCTTTACTGATGCTAATCCAGTCTATCACAGGGAAATGCAGGTCTAAATGCTTTCCATCATTTGTCAGTAAACTAAAGGGTTTTGCAAAAAGCTTTACCTTGTCAAACACTTTATAAAACAACACGTCAAACATTGCAAAATAGCATAAACAGGAATTTCATTCCTGTGGTACTGCAGCAAATGTGCTGATATTTAGTGTATCTGTTGTAGGGAGGTATTGGAGGAGTTGAGCAAGATGCCTCTTTAACAGCTTTCATCACGATAGCACTTTGTCGCTCCCTCCCTTTCTTGGACAAAGAAGTAACTGATGTGGTAAGAACCAGTGATTGCACCAGTTACACTGGCATGAAAAGTATTTGGACATTTAAGCCACAATTTACAGAGCCACTAAGGGGACATGGTGATAGAAAAATATAGAAGGAAAAATTTGGCTATATTTTAGTGATTTTGCGTTCGCTTGTAAAACTTATGTGTTCCCCAAGAAAATTCGCATTCACTCACAAAAGCATTAAGAAGGCATGATTTCCAACATTCTCTCGCAAAATGCTAAACTTCTGCAAGCCAATGCTATAAAGTGGGGAGCCAAGGAATGCTGGCAGAAATGGAGGATTTAAATGCAGGAGTATTTAATAAATGAAACAAACAGAAAACAAGAACCAGGGAACACATGGCAGGAACACAAGTATCTACATCAACGAATGACAAAGTAATAAAGGAAACATAATGTCCACTAAGGGGCTCTGTGACAATTACTAGTGTATAAATGTATTTGCATTATTGAAAATGTCTCTTTTTTTAAAGAAAAATAGCACAGAAAACGTCTCAGGTTACGTATGTAACCCTGGTTCCTCGAGGGAATGAGACGCTGCGTCGGAAAACGCTAGGGGAACGCCTTCTGTGACCACGCTCTGAATAACATGTGAAATCAGTCCAATAGCTGAGCGGGACCTAACAGGCGGGTGACATCATGACCAGGAAGCTATAAAAGCACGTGCGGCGGAGTCAGCGTCAGCTTCAGGAATGAGGCAAGCGCTGGCAGAGATGCCGAAAGTATGGCACTGAGACGCAGCATCTCGTTCCCTCGAGGAACCAGGGTTACATACGTAACCTGAGACGTTCCTCTTCAGGAACTCGAGCTGCATCGGAAAACGCTAGGGGAACGAGAATGCCCACGCCGCCAGACTTACAAATCACTGCCTAGTGTGGAAGACTGCACAGATAGGGCGAGAGAACAGAAGAGCCCGGCTGAAGTAGGCGGGGCTCGCCATCCCGAAGGCCAACTTCTGGAGGAGTGAATCTTGACCCCCAAAGGAGAGTGGAGATCAGAGGACTCGAGGCTATGGAATAGCATCCTGATCCAACACTTAGCCTAAGCTTCTCTGGCCGGAGGCCTCGGCCTCAGCGCACCGCAGAGGAACTGTGTAAGAAGAGGGTGTCTTCCCACTGAATGGCCACCGAGAGGGGTGTGGTAGGCTGCACTGGCCGCCACGAAGCCCTCTAGGGTGGAGTGGGTCAACCCTGCAGATAAACAGGCCTGCCGGAACTCCAGAACTGTACCAAACGGGCAGTTAGCTGGGTCAGGCTGGCGGTCTCCGCAGAAATACAGTTTCCTCATAGAGGGAGCTCTGGATGGAGGATAGTCTCAACAACCTCGGTTGAGAGACCGGAAGTTATGAGTTGTGCCTCCTCAGAGGCCACACCCACAGCTTCCACAGCTCCGGGCGGGGGCATGCCCTCCGCCTGTGAGAGGAGATAGAGCACCGTCAAGGAGAGAAATCAGGCCTGAGACCCAACTCGGTCCGGCCAGAACGGGGATACTAACAACAGATGGGCCCCGTCCCGGCGCACTCTCTCCAGAACTCCCGGGAGCAGAAAAATCGGAGGAAAGGCGTACAGACGAAGCCTCGGCCACGTCAGTACCATGGCATCCAGCCCCAGTGGAGCTGGATGAGTCAGAGAGAACCAGCGGGGATAGTGTGATATCATATGAGTCGCAACAGGTCCACCTGAGCCTGGCCAAACACTCTCCATATCT
>NW_015505215.1:751683-791399 GCF_001515645.1 Sinocyclocheilus grahami | reverse complement strand
TGTTTCAGAACTCGAAACATGGCCAGCATCTCCAGACAATTGAATGCCACGTCAGATGGCGACCACTCCACAGACCGCGGGCAGGGTGGACACTCATGACCGCACCCCAACCGGTGAGGGATGCATCCGTCGCTAGCATACGCGGCGACAAGGAGCTCCCAGCACCGGGCCCTGAGACAAGAACTAAGGTTTCCTCCACATGTCTAAGGCACGTAGGCACCTCCGAGTGACCTTGAGCATGCGAAGCAGGTTTCCCCTCGAATCGAGGTGGACGAGAACCGAACTGGATTCTGTAGCCTCTTTCTACAGTACGCAGGGCCCATTGAGACACATTTGGCAGTAGCTTCCACGCTGCTAAATAATCTACTAAGGGAATCAGTCTCTCGAGACTGATCTCTGGTGTGCCCAGAATGGCTAGTTTCGGTGCCCTGAAGCGCCACACCGGCAGGGGATGGCCGAACTAGCTGCTCATGATACCTCCGTAGAGGTAGCGAGCCTCTTAGTACCACTTCGTTTCCGGGCGGTAACTGAGAGAAGCGCTCGCCGGAGACCGCTGCGCCCTGGAACACGGCAGGGTTGGCAGACCGACCTCCTGAGGGCACTGAGGAGAGACGGGCACCGTGTAATTCTCACTCAAGAAATTTATATCCCAAGAGCCCCTGTATATCTAACTTCTGATATTCAGAAAAATACTTCATTTTATTCCTCAGAGTTAAATGCAATCAAACAACCAGACGAGTAAATACGGTCTAGTGTAGTAAGATTCACATCAAAGACCGAAATGATGTAATATATGCGCTGCGCGCGAGCCATTTAGTCACACGAACAACATCAATCTCCTCAGAGAAAGAGGGCCGCAGCACTCACTCAGAGGGGGAAGAACCGCAGCGCAGGCTTCCGAGCCCCGAGAACGAGCTCTAGATCTAGCGAACACGGGTGGAGATAGGAAGAGCCGTCTCCAACCCGTCTGCTAGATCATGAGCGATCTCCACATTCTCAGTCGCTGCCGTGCCTCAGCAGCAGCAGGACCGCAATCGCAAGATCACAGGCACGGACACATTCCTCGGAGCGTGCCCGGTGAGAGCAGAGCGCTTATCAGCGGAAAAAACACAATCCGCTCCCTATTAATGCTGCTCATTATAATATCAGGCATAATATGCTTGTGTAACTGATGTTTGTGCAACTGGCGAGCTCTTTGACGCCCTCCGTATCAATCTCCAAGTGTCTCAAATACAAGTGGAGCGTCGCGCCCTCTCCCCGGTGGGAAGGACCACAGCCAAAAACCCGAGAGCGAGCGCCGGATCTGGTGATTAGGAAGCAGATCCATATGCGAAACCCACGAGCACAGCCGCTGCTTCTTCTCGGCGAAAGCGGGGCCGGCACCGCGAGGAACACTAGTGAAGGCTCCCTCCTCAAAGAGAGCCCTCTGAGAGCGAAGCAAGGCAGTAACAACTATGCTTCACTCCCAAGCAAACCAGGCACAGGCTGTGTGTATCCCCACTCATGATATAACATTTCTTTGGGCAGGGAGGAACACGCAACCTACAACATGGCTTGCTCTCGCCCTTGAAATGCTTTGTCCTTGCATGAACTTAGACATAGCTGGAGCTTATAGACTTTCACAATTGACAGACAACAATAAATATGACTGACACACACACAGAGCGCTTCGCTGAATGACAGAAAGCTGACGCTAGCTCCGCCGCACGTGCTTTTATAGATTCCTGGTCATGACGTCACCCACCCGTGATGTCCCGCTCAGCTATTGCACTGATTTCACATGTTATTCAGAGCGTGGTCACAGAAGGCGTTCCCCTAGCATTTTCCGACGCAGCTCGGGTTCCTGAAGAGGAAATTAAGTTTGTTTCAAAATATGAAAAAAAAAGGTTGTCAAAATGAAGACAGAAAATCTTGGACACTTTCTAGTTGTCAAACTGTGTAGATGTAAGAACAATACAAGTGGTTATTCTGCTAGGACACATGTGTGAACTTGAAGGGAAATTACTTCATGCCCAAAGAAATCACCTTGACAGCAGTTGGTTAAAAAATGCTATTTTGTATCTTTTACATTGTAAAGTGAATTAAGTTTCCTAAGTATCCGCTTTGTGGGATCACTATATATCTATAATATACATAGAAAGCCTGTTAGAGGTACTACTGAAAGAATGTTTTAACCCCCATAACGCATTCAAGTCTGTTCTTGACCCGGAAGAAATACATTAAAAGTTTTAGAAAAATGTTATGTGTTTCGTGTCCGGGTCATTTTGGACCCGGGTATGTATGGAGTACCATTAGGTGCCAAAAATACTTTTTGTAAAATTATCTATGAAGTTACATTAGTGTCAATAATACAGATTTTAAATGCATTATGGGGGTTAATAAATAAAGGAAAACTAACACTGTCTTTTAATGCTCACTAGAATAAAAGCATCTCCCATGCCACCGACTTCCTCCTTAAACGGGTTGGTGACCTTAAAAGACCTTATGCATTAGCCATTACGGCGTACTGTTTGTCTGTCTGCCTCACTGACCGAACTCAATCACTGTCTGCCTGGAGGAAACTCAGGAGTCTTGCAAAACCAGGTATCATACCACGTTTTGAAACTTTATGGAAGTGTTGGAAACTTTAAATATCTAAATTAGTCATTCATTATTTTTTTCCGTTACATTTTTACTCTCCCCTGCTTAATTGAACCGATAAGCGGGAGAGTGTCTTGTTTGGCAAGATGATGAAAATATACGACTGGTAAATGAGGCTAAAACTTCCCGTGTGCCCCCTGGAGTGGCGTTAACAGTAGAGACCACCGCATATGCTCTCCTGACTGCACTAGCACAGAATGACTTAATAACAGCAAATGCTGCCGCCTGCTTATTGTCTTCACAAGAGAACTATGAAGGAGGTTTCAAATCAACACAGGTAGGTCTAATGAAACTGAATGAAATTTTTCTTTTATGTATTTTACTCTAATTCCAAAGAATATTTGGAAAATAAATTATAAAATGATAACACTATACTATTCAAACTCACTTTAGGACACTATCATGGGATTGGAAGCCTTATCGGAGTATGCACTGAGTATACCAGAAGTCCCCGTCTCTAAAATCAATGCACAGTTCACCGTTCAAGGGAGGTCTGAGATGGAAAAGCTGCTTTTGGAAAAAAATGAAAATAAAGTGGAAACAGAATTAAAGGTAAATATAATGTCTAAAATGTATTAATGACATTACTGAAATTATAGTTTTTTTTTTATTAGCTATAACACATTCACATTAATGGGAAATCATGTGTGAAAAAACTAAGGTTTTAATTATTATTCTTTTTAAATTAAAAATGAATGTAGGTTCAAAAAGGTGGGTAAATACCTGGGACAGTGAACCAAAACACTGACAGACATCTAATAAAATGGCTAAAGAGAATGAGGATTGAATCCTGTCCTAAATCTAAAATACTGTGCCATGACACACACAGACACACACACACACATTTACATAAATAGGGGGGCCTATATATATATATATATTGACATGAGGACACTGAGGAGCTACTCAGGCCCGTTTCTTGGTATTGGCAAGCTAGGCGGTCCCCCAGGGCACCACCAGCAGGAGGGGGTGCCAATGAGCGCACATTAGCAGGGTTGTGATAAAGAGTGGCACGACCACCCTGAAATATGATTGCTGCCCCCACTGCATCCCCTAACATCATTGGGCTAGAGTACTGTCAATCTGACGATGCCTGTTTGCCATTGGATCAGAGCGCTGTCAATTACTGCCGGATTGTTGCATGCAAAGTTTAGGGGCCCCAATAGGAATTTCGCCTAGTGCGTCAAAATGGCTAGAAACGGCCCTGGAGCTACTGTATTTTGGCCTTTTGTCCTCCGGGGGCCAGTTGCATAAACATAGCCTCTATATTAAGAGTCTTAAGAACTCATTTGTTTAACTAGCAGTTAACCAAGTGGTAATCAGTCTTACTTTTCAGATTCAAATTACCCTGACCAACCTACATTTTTATGTAACTGACTTTACAAAGTTATGACCAGTCCTGAAGAAAAAAGTGAGATGACTAAATTTTAAGACTAGTCTAAGCAGTTTATGCAACAGGCACCAGGTGTCACTGTAATTTTACATGGTCTTATCAACATAGTTTCATCATATCTTCGAATATTTTCTCCTTCTGATCTGTTTATCATGGTATCTCTTTTGTCTTTTCAGAGACTAGTGGGAATGGGAATAGATGTAAACCTTTCCGGAGAAGGAAAAGCTAAAATGAAAGTAAGAAGTTTAACAAACATTTCCACAGTGTGTATACGGGGTCAGTAATATAAAAAATGCATTCAGTTGACCCAAAAAATTACTTTTGAAAAAACTTTTGATCTTTGTATTCATAAAAAAAAGCAATCAATCAATCACATTCTGAACTTTTTTCAACACTGGTAATAATAAATGCTTCTTGAGCACCAAATCAGCATATTAGAATGATCTCTGAAGGATCATGTGACACTGAAGACTGGAGAAATGATGCTGAAAATTCAGATTTGCTGTCACAGGAATAAATTACATTAAACTATATTAATAGAAAACAGTTATTTTAAATTGTGATAATATTTCATAGTATTCATGTTTTTACTGTATTTTTATTTTAAAAATGCAGCCTTGGTGAGCATAAATTGTACAATCTTACTAACGCCAAACTTTTGAATAGTAGGACACACACACATTGGGTTTCCATGTTTTATGGACACATCCCACAGGCGTAATGATTTACATTATACAAACTGTGTTTTCTTTTCCTTTACCCCAACCCTACCCCTAAACTTACCCCTCACACAAAACTTTCTGCTATTTTAGATTTTCAACTAATATAATTCTGTATGATTTAGAAGCTTGTTTCCTCATGGGGACCAAAAAAACAAAATGTCCCCACAAGGTCAAAATGTAATGATATTACTAGCCTTGCGGGGACATTTGGTCCCCATAATGTAGGGAATACCAGGGCCACTTTCTCACACACACATCTATCTATCTGTCAATATATCTGTCTGTCTGTCTTTACAATGGGGATTATTCGGTTTTGTTACTGTAGGTGGCAAAGGCTTATTTTGCTCTTAAGGAAGACTCCAACTGCGCTGACTTGTCAATAAATGTGACTGTCGAGGGAAAAGTGGAGTACACAAGTGAGTTATGAACTATTCAAGCCAAAATTCAGACCTAATTTAACAATATATTTAACTTTATTCATACCTAATTTACACAGATGCGCAGAAATAAATGTGCAGTTATTATCATTATTTTTTTTTTTTAGCTGAAGTACAAGAAAGTTACAGTTACTATGACTATGAGCAGGCAGAAGAGAGGAAGGAGGAGGAAGATTTCCCTCGGACAGCAATCGAGTGGTTTGATGCTCGCAGCAGACAAAAAAGAGACACTACACAAAACACACAAGATGAAGTGGTTTATACGGTGTGTGTCAGGTGAGAAAAAGCACTTCTAACAAACATCAGTCATCTTAATCATGTTCTGCTGTTTTGGAGGTTATTAGCATCCTCTGTCTTCTCTCACAGTCACACACAGGGCAGGAACCTCTCTGGAATGGCCATTGCTGACATCACTCTACTTAGTGGCTTTGATGCAATCAGTACAGATCTAGAAAAGGTCAGCCATAATCTTATCCTATGATTTTTGACTTTTTTTTAATAAATAAGGAATTATACTCAAAATATGTATTATTATATCTGTATTTATATATAATATTATTATCTAAAATAATCCTAGTCTTTATCCTCTGTTTTAGTAGTTATCCATCTGTATCTTATGATGGAGTAAGTGGTCTTTCTGCATTTTGCTTTCCTCTATTGTTTCTCTAACATTCTCTCCAACAGCTGAAAGACCTGGTGGACATGTATATTTCTCACTATGAGCTCACACGCGGAAGAGTGCTATTGTACTTCAATGAGGTGAAATGAGCACAAACGCAGTCAGAGTTAATCATATATCCCTATCTGTCCAAGTAGTTGAACTTGTCTCTCTGTAAACCCTCAGATAGATGGAGGTGAGGCCTGTATAGCATTCGGAGCGAAGCAAACTGTGGCCATTGGTTTAGTTCAACCAGCTCCTGCTACGTTTTATGATTATTATGAACCAGGCAAGCTATTCCTTAATTTATATTCAAATGCATTTTACAGGACCAACTGAACTTAATGTCATGTCACGTTTGATAAACTGTCCTTATATAATAATGAAGAAATATATATAAGTAGGTTGGCATTATTTAGAAGAAAATATCGCTTCACTGCTTATTATCATTTGAAAAACTTGTCATGTGATGTAACCAGCATGCAGAGAAAAAAACATAGACAGGAAATGACAGAAACACAGCATATATCATAGAGAAAGCCCCTACAGACCCTTATGACTGTGTGTCAAAGTCAACAAGTCTCTTAAAATGTCAATTTGATAATTTTTTTTAAATTATTTTTATAACATGGCAAGGTTAATGCAGGTCATAAGCCTTGTAATCTTCCCAAAAACTGTTAAATAATAATTTATGATCTGAAGGAATGAATACTTTATACCTTGAAAAATATATTTCAAAGCTTTTTTTGTGGGGAAAAAACAGTTATATATATAATATCCTTTCACATATGATTTTCACAGACCGGAGATGTTCAGTGCTGTACAGCGCCCCTAAGAGGAGTAAGGCGATTTCTGTCCTGTGCTCAGATGATGTGTGTCAATGTGCAGAAAGTAGGTTCTCAGAAATCAATTTACCATTCAAACAAACATATCATAATCAGATTATCGTATATTGTAGAACTGCTTGGAGTTTTATATCATTATAAAATGTAATAATGTCTGTTTCATCAGGGGGTTGTTTCACAGAGAAGAAAACAATTGACATGAAAATCACCAAAAAGGACCGATATGATTATGCTTGTTATCACACCAACATTGACTATGGTTTGTGATTCCATATTTATACAAAAAAACACTAACAAAACCTAAGAGGGTCAAGTATTTTCAATAAGATATTAAGAAATTGTGTCTGAGGCATATCTGATCTTTAATTATTCATATTCCTTTTCTGACAGTGTTTGAAGTCATTGTGGATTCAGTTACTGAAGAGAGCAATTTTATGCTGTATTCAACATCTGTGACCGTGGTCCTCCGATTTAGTAAGTTATCCTTTTTTCCTGAGCATTATAGTATAGTGTCATATCATATGCATTGTAGTAATTATAAGCAACACAGATCAAGACATGAGCATTTTAAAAATACATTTTAGATAAAAAGGACACTGCTAAGCTTGTTAATCAACCAGATATGCTCAGATAAGTTAAGAGTTTAACCTCTGACCCTCAGTGGGAGACACTGGCGTGAGCACAGACAGCACACGGGTGTTTGCCAAGAGAAAGCACTGCAAGGGTGAGCTGAAAGAGGGCAAGACGTACCTCATCATGGGCAACGATGGCCCCACCAAAGACTCGAATGGAAAGTAAGTATATTTACATGCATCATTTAGCAGTCAATGTCTTATTGAAATGGGATGCTCGGGTGAGACATATTTTTACAAATATAGGCTGTGTTCCTGTCAGGAACTATGATTTGCTACTTGCTAGTTTTTGAAGTGGTAACATGGGGAGGGAAGTCTCAAAACTCTTTGTAATGCAGAATGAGTCAGTATGGTCCTGGAAAACATAGATAGATAGATAGATAGATAGATAGATAGATAGATAGATAGATAGATAGATAGATAGATAGATAGATAGATAGATAGATAGATAGATAGATAGATAGATAGATAGATAGATAGATAGATGGATGGATGGATGGATGGATGGATGGATGGATGGATGGATGGATGGATGGACGGATAGATAGATAGATAGATAGATAGATAGATAGATAGATAGATAGATAGATAGATAGATAGATAGATAGATAGATAGATAGATAGATAGATAGATATGTTAACATAGATAATATAATGATAATATATAAAGTTTAAAGCTAACAGACATGAACTCTTTCTCTCTCAGCATGCAGTACCTGTTGGATTCAAAAACATGGGTTGAGGAGAAGCTGTCGGCCTCAACATGCAGAGCATCAGTCAACAAGGTTTACTGCAAGGAACTGAAAGATTTTGTGAAAGAGTACCAAGTTGATGGATGCAACATGTAGTCTGCACTACAATTTGGGGGAATTTATTTGCTCAACATCTCACTATCGCAGAAAAGGAATCTACATTTATCCTGAATTGTAAACTTGCTTTTCTTTTCATGCTACAGATTATGGGAACTGAGAACCTGTATGACATACACATGTTTTAGCCTATCTGTTATCATGACTTAAAATAATTGTGCTTACAAAACATTTCAGAGTCAGTATCTATGAAACAATCACAGTAGCAACCATAAGGGTCAAAGCTAAATCTTTTTTTTTCTTTTGGGTATTTGAGACACTCTGTTTTTAAGAGACAGTTCAGCAGCATAAGAGTGACCACACACAGATGAATCAACACATATCAATTTAGGCTTATAAAAAAAACACACTTTTTTTACTGCAAGGAACTGAAAGATTTTGTGAAAGAGTACCAAGTTGATGGATGCAACATGTAGTCTGCACTACAATTTGGGGGAATTTATTTACTCAACATCTCACTATCGCAGAAAAGGAATCTACATTTATCCTGAATTGTAAACTTGCTTTTCTTTTCATGCTACAGATTATGGGAACTGAGAACCTGTATGACATACACATGTTTTAGCCTATCTGTTATCATGACTTAAAATAATTGTGCTTACAAAACATTTCAGAGTCAGTATCTATGAAACAATCACAGTAGCAACCATAAGGGTCAAAGCTAAATCTTTTTTTTTCTTTTGGGTATTTGAGACACTCTGTTTTTAAGAGACAGTTCAGCAGCATAAGAGTGACCACACACAGATGAATCAACACATATCAATTTAGGCTTATAAAAAAAACACACTTTTGAGGCCTCTTTCACATCCTCTCACTGTGTTTCATGTCCGTCCAATCTTTGAGACCTGATTTGTTATAGTGGGGTGATTCAGCTTCCCAGCATATGTGTATTTATTATTTTGAAGACTCATTTCACTTGGCAGTTGGGAGTGTGAGAGGGGCTTCTGTGCTCATGGTAAACTCGGTAACATCTGCATGCGAGTGGCAGGCGGGGGGCAAGTACGTGTGCAACAGCGCGCACACTTCACTGAAGAGGAAGCTGAAAGGGCAGAGCATCACAGAATCCATAGGAACCTCAACTGCACTGTGGGTAGTATTGCCCACTCAGTGCGAAAAAGCAGACGCTTCACTCAGAAGGCACCAAAAGGAGCAGATAACACTGCACCCAAGGTAGCTAGGAGTGGAGAAATGATGGTAATGATGGACTGAGATAAGATGAGAACCCATTATGTTAAATTATGGCTCTATAGAATCAATGATCAAAGACTTGGACTTTCCAATTATATCTACATAATTATCAGACAAATGCAAACACGTTTGTTTCTTGTTCCGCTGTTTAAAGAACTTGAGCAAATACTAAAAGTATTTGATACAATAAAATTGTGTTACTCCCTTAATTTAGATAAAGGCATCTTCTAAATGATTCAGTATAAATGTGAATATATAGCACCACCCTAAAAGAAGCCCTATTTTATCCAACTTACACATTTGAAATCTAAATTGATAGCATAGGATACCACAAAATAATAGAGTAAAATAAATACAGGCCTACACCCTACTTCCCTACTATATAGGTGAAAAAGTATGCATGAATTCATTGAATTAATGACTCTTAAGAGCCGGTTCTTTTAATGAATTGGTCAAAACGCTAAATAATTCATCAGTATAACAAATCTCTTGTAGAATTTTGCTACTGAACGAACATCTGACTTGCTTATTGATTTTAGTATGACAAGTGCACTTAAAGATACATTGTTACAAATGATTTACTGCAGTAAATGATTTTTTTAATTAATAATAAATATTCAGATATGATGCAATCCTAAATGCATGTGGAGTTAATTATGTTCTGACAGATTCAGACATGAGTTCAAATGGGATTCACACTAGTGGACTTTTATGCACTTAAAATTTGTCTTGCAATCCTAACATCACAATGTCACAAAAATAATAATAATTTCAATAGAAGTCTAATCCAATTTCCAGTGGATGCCAAGAAGATGCATGTGTCTGTGTCATGTTTATTAGTGCTTGGCATGTTAAACCCTTGTTAGTAAAGCTTCTTTCAATCTTTTGGAGGAGGGAGGACATAAAGAGGTGAGAGCACCAAGAGTAGAGAAGGAGAGGAACAGAACCAGGCTTTATGCTCTCATATTATTCTAATCTCTGAGAGTTGGTCCAACATAAGCAACACGGTGGGATTGGCCATTACTTCAATCAGGCTCAGGTCAATGCTCGCCTTGTTTGTGCTGTCACCATTAAACTTCTCACTACGTTTGAATCAGTAAAGCCTGAACAAATATGCCGACTCAGAAATGCACATATTTTCATTTGGAAAAAGTTCAATGCTGTATTTATGTGAATATGTTTGCATCTTTTAACATCACCTTCATTTACTTGTTATGCATATCTTGAATTTTTGGATGTTTCCAACGTGACCTTGCCAACTTTCATGTTGGTGCAGCCCAAAGTATATTTAAGAACTCAAATCAAATCAACAAAATCTGATTTTCACATCCCTTTTGGATATTTAAATTAAGCTGGTAGGCTTCTAGCTGTGCATTAGCTGGTGCAAGCTAGTAGACCATTTTTGACAACAAACCTACGACCTGATCATACAATTTTAAAGGCTAATTCACACTGCACCGACAAATGCCGTCCAGTATGTCACTTCTCAGACGTTCCACAACCTAACTACTATCAAGAAAAGGTGGTGAGGCTGTTTTTAGAAGGATAGCTAGGCTGGTTTCTAGCTGGTCTAAGATGCCAACAAATGGTTCAAGTTAATAGAGCATTTTAAAACAGCAACAAACCAGCTCATGGCATTTTAGGTGATCAAGCTGGCTTTTGGAACATAGTGCTAGTTTTTAGCTGGTTTAAGCTGGTCATTATAGCTGGTAGATCATCATAGACCAAAGAAACAAAAATGCAAACAAAGAAAAGAAGTAAAGGTGGTCAAGCTGGTTTTTGGAACATGGTAGGTGGTTTCTAGCTGGTCATGAGCAGGTGGACCATCATCGGGTCAATAAACAAACAAATCATCAAACAGCATGGTAGGTGGTCAAGTTGTTTTTTGGAAAATACCACCTGGTTAAACCAGTTTTAGATGGTCAAGCTGTTTTTGAAACAGTTATCATGTTCCAAAACATAGATACTATCATAAACTGAATTTTCCAACGACTTAATGACTGGATTTTTATACTTTAATATATACTTTATTTATACTTTATTTTATACTTTATTATTTTTATAAAATTCAGTAATTACTCACTTAAATGTATATTTGCACTGTTAATGGCGTCAAAGCATCTGTATTATTTGTATTTTATATAATTTGTGTGCATTTAAATAGATTAATCAACACAGGTATATTTAGTCTGTTGTTTCATGAAACCATTTCTCGTTTTTAAAAAAGTCTATAAATTACAAGCAAATGCAAATACAACTGGATTAAAGTGTTTTGTTTAAATAGTGGTAAATAGAAAGTTTTCCACAGAAACAAATGGGCAATACTCTATACCGTATAATATAATTTTTGGCTCATGAATCCCCAGAAATGCTTGTCAGTAGATGGTTGTTTTGTTAGGTGTGTATACAGCTCAAGGCTTGGCACTGCTTTGACTAAGAGGGTAAGGTCAGGTCAGCACCAGAACGGTGATCTCACTGATGTGGGCCTGCTTTAGCATGATATTAGCATCATACAAGCAGGGGCGCTAGTGAGCAGTGACCACTCATCATGTCCCATCCGCTGACATGACAAACACTCTCTGTGTTCCACTAGAGGATCTTCACAATCAAACTTTCATCAGAAAACTTTCAGCTAGAAAGAAAAAGTTCAAGCCAGATCATTGTGGAAAGGGTCAAATGAAGTGTATATGGAATTATTTTAGATAAATCTATCCAACATAAATCTGTCGAACAGAGGTTTCCACCTATTTTTGGGGTGTAACCATTTTCTCACAAAATGTGTTTTCATGTTTATCATGTAATAGGGGTACAACACTGTCAGGAAATTTTTTGAATATTGAATTTGAATATTGTCAAATCCAGCATTTCAAACTTATTAGCTACTTGATTCATTATTAATAGTATTGTTATTAATATTAATACATTCATATCAGACATGTATTAAATTCAGAAGAAATTTAGTCACTAATAGGATCCGCTCAGGGAGGAGGGAGCAATAAACACTGTGTAGGGATCATATCGATCAGAACACGTACAGTTCATGCACGTAGCTCACTTCTAACGAGCTGGCGCGAGGACTGGATTAACCGCTGGGCTCGGACCGAGCGTTTTGATTGGACGAACATTTCTTGATCCTACGCCTTCCACAGAATATATAAATACATACAAATACATTTAGACCACTTAACTTAATGAGTTATATCGGGATGTGAAGAGACTTTCAACCAGCATAACAAAAAATGTGTCTGAAGACAATCACCTATTGCACCTTTAATAATTGGGATAAAATCAAGACAAAATCAAATGAAATGGTACATTTGTGTTAATGGTGATCAAAGTGGAAATGCTGCTATTTTAAACATTTACAATATTCTTACAATTATTACAAACTTGAAGATGAATATTATAGCAGGATGTTTGGTTGAATTGTCCCTTTAACCCACTTGGTGGTTGTAACATGGGGGAAAAAATGATGTTATACATTATACATTTAGTGTTTGACATTGTCCATTATATTGGTAAAAACATGCAGAATTCCAGCAGACAGCATTCATGCCACATAAAGCAATAACTGATAAACATAAAGGTGAGAGACTGCTTATTGCAGATAGATTCATAAACTCTTAACTGTTAACTGTTTAGGGAGTTTCTCGTCAGGAAAAAAACACCCATAAAACAGTTCAGGAGCATGGAAATTGCTCAATGTAAATTGTCAAGGAGGCGGAGTATGGAAAAGCTTTAAGTAGGAGATTTGATTCCTTTGGCTAGTGCAGCTCCTGTTCTCTGTCTCTCTTTCTCTATTAATCTCAGTCAGTCACAGGAGCTTCTCAAAGCTGATGGAAGGAGCCTCATACAACACAGAGCAGGACAGAAGCAGCTCCAAACACAGGTAAGACACATTGTATTACACATGATATTATTGAAATTACATTATTACTACAATCATTGTGTTCATTGCCATAATCAATAATTGCCAGTAAGAATTACATTTATTTTAAGTGGGCTGAATGTTTTGTATTGTAAAATAATGACCAGTTTAAGATAGAATTGTAGATGTTAGATATTAGATAATGAAAAAATAAAACATTTTATGGATCATTATGTATATTTATTAATATGTATGCATGTTCTTAGTAATCATTTTTACAAACATTTATAAAAAAAAACTATCAGGTTTATCCTTTTTTTTTTAAATAGATTTTTAAGTTTTACCACATGTCCGATTATTAAAAAGTTTTTTGGATGCTTCTGTGGTGAGCGCTTAAATAGACTGGAGTATTTTTTTAAACCGGAAACTGGGCCTGGCAGTTTTCAATTGGCCCAAGTAAAGATTATGTAAGAGTTGAGTCAAAGACATACAGTTCCTGTGAGAGAAGGACAGTGCAGCTCTGTTGCTGCAGTACAGTCCCTCCGCTGATAGGGGTTTGAGAGCTTTTTCCAAAAATGCAGTCTTGAGCTCAGCCAGCCCGGCTCATCTTAGCCTAACATACATTTGAAAGGCATGTGTTTTATTTTATTTACACAAATTTGAGCAATAAATGAATGTGTACATGAAACTGGATGCAGAGGCAAACTAACTCAGCTTTTCTATTTCTCAGGGAACACATCCATTATAATCACAAATACCTGTAAGATAGTTGAGGGAAACAAATATCAAAACTTTGCCATTTTGATTTAGGCTTTATTTTATAATTTCAAACCATTTATTTGAATGAAAGACTCGACACCTTAATCCAGCAAGAAAATGTTAATCTCAATAGTTTTTTTCCTCATCCTAAATCTTGTGCCTACTCAAGGCACACTTAGCGAGAATAAAAAAGACACTACCAAATCTAAGGACCACACTATTAGCCATAATGTTCCCAAGCTAGTAACCACAACATTAACCACCAAAGTGAAAATCCAGACTCATGCTGCTTCTTCAAAAAGTAATAGCGCCAATCAGATTCTTTCATCCACCACGAAGCCTGTTGTGGATGGTGCCCAAAAACCTGTGCCTTCTCTTCAAGACACACTTAGTGAGAAGAAAAATTCTACTACTAAATCAAAAGTGAATGCCATTAATCTAAATGTTCAGAAACCAGTAACCACATTATCAAACACCAAAATGAAAAACCAAACTCATCCCACTTCCTCAAAACCTAGCAGCATCAGTCAGACACCTACATCCACTACAAAGCCTGCTATAGATGGTGTCCAGAATCCTGGGCCCACTCTTCCAGGCAAACCTAATGAAAAGAAATATTCCACTGCCAAGTCAACAGCCCTCACCGGTAGTCCCAATCTTCCAAATATAGTAACTGTGGCATTAAATACCAAAATGAAAAACCAGACTCATCCGACTTCCTCAAAAATTAGCAGCGTCAATCAGACTCTTCCATCCACTACAAAGCTGGTTGCTGATGAAAGCACACTTAGTAAGAAAAAAAAATCTACTGTTAAATCAACAGTCCAAACTTTTAATGTTAAAGTGTCAAAGACAGTAACTACAGTATTAAACACCAAAACGAAAAAACAGACTCAATCTACATCCTCAAAAGTTATCAATGTCAATCAGCGTCAAGGCATTGTCCAGAAACATGTGCCTTCTCTTCAGGACCCACTTAGTGAGAAGAAAAATTCCACTGTTAAGTCAACAGCCCAAACTATTAAAGTTGCGGCTACATTATTAAAAACCAAAATGAAAGACCAAACTCAATCTGCTTCCTCAACAACTAGTAGAGTGAATCAGACTCTCCCATTATCTATGACGCCTGATGTGGTCGCCATCCAGAAACCTGTGCAAAGTGTACAAAACACTCTTTGTGAGAAGAAAAATTCTACCACCAAGTCAGTCAACTCTATAAATGTTGAGAAACCAACAACTAGATTATTAAAGACCAAAATGAAAGACCAATCTCAAACTACTTCCTCAACAACTAACAGAGTGAATCAGACTCTCTCATCATCTACAAAGCCTGATGTGGACACCGTCCAGAAACCTGTGCAAACTATACAAAACACACTTACTGAGAAGAAAAATTCTACTACTAAGCAAGTCAACACTATTAATCTTAAAGTTGAGAAAATAGTAACTACATTATTAAAGACTAAAATGAAAAACCAAACTCAATCTACTTCCTCAAAAAATAGTAGCATTGATCAAACTGTTCCATCCTCCTTGAAGCCTGCTGTAGATGCTGTCCAGAAACCTGTGTCTTCTTATCCAGCCTCAACTGGCGAGAAGAAAAACACTACTGCCAAGTTAGTAGGCCACACTATTCATGTTAATGCTTCAAAGCCAGCAAACACAAAAATGAAAGACCAAACTTATTCTGCTTCCTCAAAACCCAGTCACGTTGGTCAAACTCTCTCATCCACACCAAAGCCTGCTGTAGATGTCCAGAAACCTGGGCCTTCTCTTCAGAAGAACAATTCTACTTCCAAGTCAACGGCTCAAACTATTAGTCATACTGTTCCCAAGCTAACTACATTAGTTAATACCAAAATGAAAAACCAGACCCATCCTACTTCCTCAGAAACTCAGACCCTCCAATCTACCTCAAAGCTTGTTGTGGATGAAAGCGCACTTAGCAAGAAGAAATATTCTACTGTCAAATCATTGTTTCAAAATATTAATGTTAATGTGTCAAAGCCATTAACTACATCATTACACGCCAAAACAAAAAAACAAACTCAGTCTACTTCAAAAATGATCAGTGGCAATCACACTCTCCCATCCACCACAAAGTCTATTGTGGATGAAATCACACTTAGCAAGAAGAAAACATTTACTGTCAAGTCAACGCCCCAAATTTTTTACGTAAATTTGTCAAAACCTGTAACTACATCATTAAATACCAAAATTAAAACTAAAACTCAATCACCTTCCTCAGAAATTAGCAATGTCAATCAGAGTGTTGCATCTACTGCAAAGCCTGTGGTGGATAGAGTCCAGAATCCAACTAAAGACAAACCTGCAGAGAGTTCACCAGTTATAGTCATCACTGGCGGTTGTGTTCCACAGACAGAGTCTCAGACAAACGTAGGTAATGTAACCAAAGTACGAGAAATGGAGCTCAGTTTGAATCCTGGATCTCCTCTGGTTATGACTCATCACATCAACCTGGTACAAGGAGCCTGCACAGGAGGTTGTGAGACTGAGATGGCCACACTGAGGGACAGAGTTGAATTTCTTGAGAAGGAGATGGCAGCAATTAAAAAAATGTGCAAGTAAAATTATGCAATAATAAAGATCCTAAAATGTAGTTAACCATTACAATGGCACTGGTAAACAAGCATTAACAATCTAAAATGTATAATAACTGTTAACTGGATGAACAGGTTATAATTCACACACTGTACCGTCTATATTTAGGTGTTCAGTGCTCAGGAGAGCAATGCCCTAAAAACTGTAGTGGCCAGGGCAAGTGTGAAGAAGGAAGATGTGTTTGTTTCCAGGGTTTCAGTGGCCCAGACTGCAGTGGCAAAACCTGCCCCTCTAACTGCAACAGAAAAGGGAAGTGTGTGAAGGGAAAGTGTGTGTGTCAGACTGGTTATACAGGCCTAGACTGCAGTAAGGGTAAGTAAAGCATACGAGAGTCCAACACATATTAAACTTTAATGATAACTGGAATAGTTCACTACAAAAATGAAAATTTGGTTATCATTATTTACTCAGAAATGTTGTTCCAAACACATGATTTTCTTTAATTCATAGAACATAAAAGCATAATTTTAGCAAAATGTCCATGCTGCTGTTTTCCATACAATGAAAGTTAATTTTGACGAGGGGCTGACAAACTCCAAAAATTAAAAAAGCACCATAAAAGTATCATAAAAGTAGTCCATATGATCTATATGCTATCCCTAATATTTTAAGTCCTAATGTGAGCAACAGATGGAAATTTGTGTGAAAGATAAACTATTTTTATAATTTTTATGGTGCTTTTTATCATTTTAGATCTTAAAGGTACAGTCAGCAATTTCTGAGAAACACTGTTGAAAATTGACACCCAAACATGCTATTTTGTAAATATTTGCTAGTTGTCTGTCCTGTCTGTGCAGAACAAAAATATTGTTTGTACATAGACCTGAATAAATAGGGGGAAAACGAAGTGGATTGGACTGATCAGACAGAGCACCACAACATAGCTCTGCCAATATAGCCAATCAGCAGTAAGGGGCATATACGAGAGTGAATGAGTGAAGAAATTAGTGTAAAAACTGTAAAAAGAGAGATGGCTGAGACATTACTGAAAAGGAAAAGGTCAGAGGATTATAACTGGAAAAAGAAGGGTCACAATCAGGCAAGCACTAGGAAATGAGAGGAGTGAGAGAGGAGACGAGATCGGGAAAGGTCCACGAGCCGGGATTCAAACTCAGGGTGCCCAAAGCGCAATAGTGCAAAATATCGGTGAAGCTGCCCATGAGGCTATTGACACTGACAGGATGTGTTTGTTTGGGTGTCAATTTCAATTATCAACAGTGTTTCTCAGAAATCGCTTACTGCACCTTTAACTGACCCTAGACCCAATCCGTATTCATTGTGAGTAAAAGAGCAGCAGGTACATTTTGCTAAATGTTGTGTTTCATTTTGGGCTGAACTGTTCAATTAAGAATGTATTGTAAGTCCCTCTCTAAATGATTTCCCCAGCTGTTGACAAGAAGATCGCAGTAACTGTTGAAACTGTGACTATGAAGATGCCCACTGCCAATCCTGATACAAAACCTGTGAAGGCAAAGCCAGACAAGACCATATTCGTGAAAAAGATCGACCCAAAGAAAAACACCACAGCCGAGCCAACAGTGAAGCCAAGTCCAACCGTGTATCCTGGTAAAGTCCAGTCCAATAACACAAAGAGTCAAGAGCAAGCTAAAGAGGGCAAAACAGCAATCATAAAACTGGATTTTGACAAACAATCACAAACTCATCTCACTGACAAGTCCAAGAAAAATAATCTTAAAGATGAGCCTGTCTATCAGAATCAGACTCAAAGATCTGTGAAGAAGTTAAATGGAACCAACAAAATTCTAGAGAATGGATTTAAAGGCACCAAAGAATCATCTAATGCAACTATGTCCATGACAAAGGTCACTATGAGAACTGCAGGTGATCAAGCGAAAGAAAGCAGGACTATTAATGTTCCATCTACTGAAAAAGACAAGCAGCTATTGCGCATCAATGTTACAACAACTCTCCAAGCAGAGAAGTCTGATAAGCATGTAAAGCATAAGCAAATTTTGAATCCAAAACTCATACAAAGCCTTTTATCAAAACTATCAGCAGATTATCAGTTATTAGATCAGTTGACACATTTGTAATGAAATAGCTATTTAGTCCATTTAAAACATATTAACTTGAAATGTAATATTGAATTACACACTATTGTTCAAATTATAATCAACTACTTTACATGTGCTTTTGCATGTTAATCAAAATAATTGTGTCAGGACCGCTATCTTCAAACATGATTGACAATTAACACACAGATTGGACTGGCAGTATGGTTCTGTTCTGTGCAAAAACTCTGTGCCCATCCATGTAGTTTAGCATGGATAAGAACAGGGAGAGCAGTGATACTCTCTTAGAGTAAACCGAAAAGAACCAACATAATAAATACCATTAATGTTCTTAATGACAATTTAATATAACAACATAATTCAAGCTAAAAGAGTCTGATTCAACAAGGAATATAAGAAGGCCAAGTCCTGACTATGGACGAAAGGAGGAGCTGGGGATGGAGGAGGGTAATTAGCTCCTGAGCAATATGATAAGCTGCTGATTAATACTGAATAGACCTTATATATATGGATGCTGCGATAGGCATTGTATTACTATAGGAAGGCGTGGATCAACTGACAGTCAAACTGACTGCCGTGACCTGCTAGAACTAACGCTATGCTTAAAAGATTATTAAAAAAATAATGATTTAATGGTGATAAGTAAAATAAAGCGTTTACATTTTTACACTTCTTAGTTTACAATTGACATTTTTACAAAGTGCAAGTGTGTTAAGAAACATTAAAGTGTACTCCCTTTAGGTACAATTAAGTGGTCTTTTATTTCATTAATATTATATTATGTGCCAGTAAAAAAATTTTTATATAGTAAACTACAATTGCGCATTCAATACAGTTAAGTGCACTTCTTTTTCACGAATACTCTTTAATGTATTTTGTAAAACAAAAGTTGTATTTTGTGCACGAAATTCTAAACCACAAACAGATTTCACAAAATTTACAAGTTTCATTTATTTTTTTTTTGACATGGAGAATGCACTGAACTGATATGTGGCTAAAGTTTTTAACACTGAATGTTTTTCTGGATTTGAGTAAGACTTTGTTGTTTTACAAATGCAGGTATTCCAGAGGAGAATGGATGGATCTACTGATTTCTTCAGGAGCTGGAGAGACTACAGTAAAGGCTTTGGTCTCCTGAGTGGGGAATTCTGGCTGGGTGAGATTTTTCACAGTGATTGTATTATTTTTTTGAAATAAATAAATATATATATCCCAGGTCCCCATCTAAATAATATCAGTTTAACTGTTGCAGGGACTTTGAATTACATTCTTGCACCCTCTCTCCACAGGAAATGACATCCTTCATACTCTCACCAGTCGTACACCAATGAGCCTGCGGATTGACCTGTGTTCAGGAAATGACACGGCCTTTGCTCATTATGCCAACTTCAAAGTTAGCTCAGAGGCTAACCACTATGTAATCGAGCTGTCTGGATACTTTGGCACTGCTGGTAAGAGAAACAATTACACTTTGTATGAAATAAGCCATTTTTGAGACAATCTGACTCTCTATATTTTGTCTTTTTTTCAGGTGATTCCATGAAATATCACAACGGCCGTCCATTCTCCACCATAGACAAAGACCCAAACACACTTAGCATTCCCTGCGCTAAGGCCTACATGGGAGGCTGGTGGTATAAAAATTGCTACATGGCAAACCTCAACGGCCTCTATGCCTCCTACTCAGACAATAAGGTACTGCATCACCAGACTGTAGTGTTTCTGTAGCTCAAACATTAGAGTATGACGTTTCATTCTTCTTAGGTTTAAAGTACAATGTTAAGAGCATCAAACTATAGACATTGTAGAGACACCAATGGGGCACGAGTCGCAAACTATCCACTGATTTCTGAGTCTTTTTTTTTCTTCTTGTCTCTCAGGGTTTGGTGTGGATAGATTGGAAGGGCAAAGATGCATCCCTCCCATTTACTGAGATGAAGCTTCGACCCTCCTATATCAGTCAAATGATCCTGACAACCCCAACAACCCAAGGTTAAATCTACAGAGTAAATAGTGCACATACTGCAAATACACTGTACAAACTTTTACTCACTGCTACTTCAATACTGTATATAGGGTAAAAACATGCACACAAAGTAAATATGCAAACAACTTCCAATCCCAACAACCTTTGTAAGTTAATATAAAGTGTTTTTTTAAATGTTATGTAGACTTTATGCATGTGTCAATATACTTGTGTTAATGGAGGTCCATCATTGATATTAACATTTCCGCTACTGGAATAACTGCACTGTCTACTATTGGTACTTTTTTTAAATCCTTTCATATGACTGGTTTAGAGTTCCTCTCTACGAAATTGTTTTACTTTTGTTTTACGATATGTAGACAAAATCAGTAAAACAAAGTACTAACCAGTCCTGGATTCAGAAGTGAGTTTTGTGTATTATTTTTAGTATTTCTTTACATATTTATCATTTTATTGTGTCTTTTTGATATTGCATTTATATATAATATTATTTATAATTTATTAAATCCAGAATTAAAGCCAAATAAAGAATAAGTAGTATTTGCATGTGTCAAGCTGTCAGATTTATGTTAATATCTGTATAATGAACCCATCAGTGAATTATTACAGCGTAACTTTTCTGTTACGGGGCTGACGAGACGTGAGACTTGCGGATCCATTCGCAAAGCTTTATTAGACACAGACAGAGACGTGGTCATACAGCAGGCATGGGTCAGATGAGGGCAAACAGGTATATGGTGGGCAAAACACAAGAATAGTCCTAGAGCTAGCACAGGTCGACGAAATATCACAACGGCCGTCCATTCTCCACCATAGACAAAGACCCAAACACACTTAGCATTCCCTGCGCTAAGGCCTACATGGGAGGCTGGTGGTATAAAAATTGCTACATGGCAAACCTCAACGGCCTCTATGCCTCCTACTCAGACAATAAGGTACTGCATCACCAGACAGTAGTGTTTCTGTAGCTCAAACATTAGAGTATGACGTTTCATTCTTCTTAGGTTTAAAGTACAATGTTAAGAGCATCAAACTATAGACATTGTAGAGACACCAATGGGGCACAAGTCGCAAACTATCCACTGATTTCTGAGTCTTTTTTTTTTCTTCTTGTCTCTCAGGGTGTGGTGTGGATAGATTGGAAGGGCAAAGATGCATCCCTCCCATTTACTGAGATGAAGCTTCGACCCTCCTATATCAGTCAAATGATCCTGACAACCCCAACAACCCAAGGTTAAATCTACAGAGTAAATAGTGCACATACTGCAAATACACTGTACAAACTTTTACTCACTGCTACTTCAATACTGTATATAGGGTAAAAACATGCACACAAAGTAAATATGCAAACAACTTCCAATCCCAACAACCTTTGTAAGTTAATATAAAGTGTTTTTTTAAATGTTATGTAGACTTTATGCATGTGTCAATATACTTGTGTTAATGGAGGTCCATCATTGATATTAACATTTCCGCTACTGGAATAACTGCACTGTCTACTATTGGTACTTTTTTAAAATCCTTTCATATGACTGGTTTAGAGTTCCTCTCTATGAAATTGTTTTACTTTTGATGTTTTACGATATGTAGACAAAATCAGTAAAACAAAGTACTAACCAGTCCTGGATTCAGAAGTGAGTTTTGTGTATTATTTTTAGTATTTCTTTACATATTTATCATTTTATTGTGTCTTTTTGATATTGCATTTATATATAATATTATTTATAATTTATTAAATCCAGAATTAAAGCCAAATAAAGAATAAGTAGTATTTGCATGTGTCAAGCTGTCAGATTTACGTTAATATCTGTATAATGAACCCATCAGTGAATTATTACAGCGTAACTTTGCTTTACAGGCAAATCCTTTTACAATTATCCAAATTCTGATAAAATGGCAGTTGAAGCAGACTGGTTTAACAGTAACTCTTAGATTGTGGTTTGGCTATTATAGACAAGATTCCACCATACCTGACACTATACTTCTTTGATTGGTTTTTCAGGGTGGGAACTGTATTTCACTATATTTCTGAGCTTATGCTGAATCACTGCTTTATTTGCAATGAATGGGGTCTTTGCATCCAACGCCTTGCATCAATATATCAGCATGGAACTTGGCAGTAAAGGTTATACAATAGCATGCACAGTAACTTAGTGTTAGAGTTCACTATTTATAAGTATTTCCTTTTTTGACTAAATAGAAACTGTGTTGGTCATAAAGCCAATGGGCATTTGGTAACCTGTAATATCATTTATCAAACCGTTATGTTAGTGGTTCACTCTTCTTGCTTTGAGAGTATAAAATTGAGATTAAGGTCAGGATCATATTTATTTATCCTTGATGAGAAGATACATTGAGAAGCAACACTCAATCATGAGGATTGAAGCAGGATAGGAGGAGTAAGTTAATAAAGGGGGGGGGGGGAGTAAAAGAAAAGCTTTCAGAAAGGTTTCAGTAAAGAATCAACAGCATGTGTTTCTCAGGGGTGAGTGTGGTGCTGTTACTTTTCATTTTGTGGATGCTTGTGGTCCAACTCTGTGGACAGACTGAGGCAAAGAGACGCCAAAGCAAGCAACCAACCAGAAGGTAGGAGGTTTGAGGGGTTTAAAAATATTTCCATTGATAACCTGAATACCAGAAAAGTGAAGAAAGAGATTGTGATATTCGACAGCTCTGCTTTGTTTAAATATGTGACCCTGGAGCACAAAACCAGTCTTAAGTCGCTAGGGTATATTTGTAGCAACAGCAAAAAAAACATTGTATGGGTCAAAATTATTGATTTTTCTTTTATGCCAAAAATCATTAGGATATTAAGTAAAGATCATGTTCCATGAAGATATTTTGTACATTTCCTACCGTAAATATATCAAAACTTAATTTTCGATTAGTAATATGCATTGCTAAGAACTTCATTTGGACAACTTTAGGCGATTTTCTCAATATTTAGATTTTTTTTTTGCACCGTCATATTCCAGATATTCAAATAGTTGTATCTCGACCAAATATTGTCCTATCCTAAAAAACCATACATCAATGGAAAGCTTCTTTATTCAGCTTTCAGGGGGTGTATATATATCTCAATTTCAACAGGCTGATGGTCAGAGGAGCGAGAAAACATGAATGCACAATTTAGGAAATGACAAGCACCCTCAGACACATACACACACACACACATTTACTTAGTTTAGCTATCTAAATAACAGGGTTATGTTCTAGAAAAAATTAAAAGGGGGGAGGGGATATATACAGTAGTTAACTAAAGGCTGGAATACACTACATGACTGGATGGATTAATAGTCTAGAGCTAAAAAAAAGTCTGTAACTATCATACACTACTCGACTTTCTATGAAACTTGCCAACTCAAATTAGTGACTTGCTCTGACTTTGGGCAACTAGTGTCAAATGCTCCAGACTGTAAATCTGGGCAAAAGTCATGTAGTGTACATTATTCCAGCCTTAAAAGTAAGACTAACCCCTAACATAGGCCAACCACTCAAAGGCATTTTGCATTTTTGTTTTGTTTTTTTAGAATTAATGAATTCCGTCCGATTACATCACTTCGTCCACGGTAAAGCCGATCTGGCGATCCACAGCGCGATGTTGTTGTATTTCCTCAGCGACCAGCACGGATCAGCTCCAGGCATGACGAAGCGGATATCGTCCTCTTTTGGAAGACCAAACAAAGTAGTTTCGCTTTCACAACGAAACACACAGCGCCTTCACGACATGACGGCGGCTGCAACAACAATACTACAGCTAGAATAAAAGTAACGCCTTCTTTCTTTGCGTGAACATTTGGGCGACGTTATGCAAATCTTCCCACATCGTGACATAAACATGTGGGGGCGTGTTAGAACGAGCCGTTTTAGGTAGGTGTGGCTGACTCTTAACTTTTATAAAGAATATCTCTTTGGATTTGAGACTTTAGTCTTTGCAACTTTACAGATCTTCTTTATGCACCAAGAGCTTGTAACACTCCAAAGAGAAAGGAAAAATTGAAATCGCATCATATGACCCCTTTAACTTGAAGTTTAGCTTAACTTACCTGTCGAGAAGAAACTCCACAAGTTCGTCGTGTAGACTGAAACCCATTCCATCAAATTCCTCCCTCTTGTAAAAGCACTGCTAACATTTTATGGTCCTGTGCCTTCCACAGAAGTCACAAATGTATATTTTTATATCTAGACCACTTTAATTATTGATTGCTGTCAGGATGTGAAGATACTTCAATGAGGAAAATCACTTGAGTGCTGCACCAGTTTGACTATTGGTGCTGTTCCTCTCTCGTCCGCTACAACACACTCTTCCACAGCTAAACGCAGAACTGCACACACTTCCTGTGCTCGCTCGAGTTGTTGATAAACAGATGCTGAGCGCAATCTTTGACATCACAACATAACGACAACCACTTTGATTTAAATCTTAATTCAGTAGCTTGACGTTTTGCAGTTCCTATGTCTGCTATTACACGCTGAACAATGAAAGACTTCGCTGCTCAGGTAGAGTGTGACAATCTTATTCGCTACAGAGAGTACATTATCCAGACTTTATTAGTTAGTAACTTAATTTGTAGAAGCATTACTATATTTATATACATGGTGCATTTTTCGTTTTCATTTTAGCTGTCTTTTACATGCAAGTTTGTTGCAAGGTTGTGGCAGTAGTTACAAACATCCTTTATAACTGTATTTGTATTTCAATGATGTTATACTTAAACATCATGTTCATAGTGCAGTGCACACTTATAAGTGCACTGATTTATGCATCTGTGTTTTATGTGTTCATAGGGCATTGATGGATTTAATAAGAGAGTGTACCACAGCCATGACATATATGATTTTGTCTGTCTCAGCATTGCATGCTGCTTATTGGTTGTTCAAGGTAATCATCCATTTGATGTCTTAAATGCAGTGATTCTATATAAACTGTTAGTAAGATGCATGTGCACTGTTATGACTTTTCTTTCTCTGTTAACAGGACCACAGAGCTTCATCGGTGGGCTTCCTCCTGATTGGCTGTTCCTCTGTCCTTTCAGTCTTTTCTCCCAGTAATCAAACTGTCAAGTCACTCCAGAACGATGTAGAATGGGCAGGTGAATCACTTGGTCCTGCGCTCATTACTTTTGACTTCTTGTGGCTAAGTGAGGACCACATCACTGCTCGTATCCTCCTGATTGGCTCTACTTTTTTTGTAATACTCTCTGATTGGCTATCGTCAGATGGGTTGGTCATTATGTCACGCTGCCTGGCCTTTTCCACCCTCTCCTGTTCGCTGACAGTGTGTGCGTTTGCTGAAAATGCAGCAGGGGCAGTAGGGAGTGTAGCACTCAGTCTCCCTTTATTAGTTTCCCCAAGGAGCATATCTGGATCTTTGGGTTCCCTCATGTTGCCTACAGAAGGACTTCTCAGCTGGATCCTTAAAGTCATCATGGCATTAGGATGCTGGACCACTGGGAAGGCCCTTAATAAATACCTGTTTGATTTAAAAGGCTGGGACTGATGTAAGCAATGGTTTCCAAAGACAACAGAAAACCACAAAATGCTACTTTCTTACTCTCAGGTTATTATCAGGCATATACACTCTGTGTTACTGCATGTAAAGGCCTTCTGCCTTAATAAGCTAACATTATATTGTACACTCTAAAAAATGCTGGGTTAAATACAACCCAGTGCTGGGTAAAATAGGGACAAACCCAGCAATTGGGCTGTTTTGACCCAGCGGTTGGGTTAAATGTTTAACCCAACCTTCTGGGTAGTAACCCAACTGCTGGGTCAAAACAACCCAATTGCTGGGTTTGTCTCTATTTTACCCAGCACTGGGTTGTATTTAACCTAGCATTTTTTAGAGTGTATTGTACTACAGGAACTGGAGTTTTTTTTCATCTGTAATCAAATAATAGAGTGATTTGTGTAAACATTAAATCCATTACACTGACATGGAGGGCTAGTAAAATCCATGAGCAATGAATAAATTGTTTTAGCATCTTCAACAATGAAGTATTTGTAAAGAAAGAATGGGACTCTGTTTAAACCAGTGTTGCCATGTCCATTCATTATGAGCAACTTTGGTAAATGCATTTGATGAATTTACTAATGGATTTCAATGTCCATTTATATATGTGAAACATAAAAAAAAATTCTAAATGATATAATTATTAAAAAAGATGTTTTCTGAAATGCAACTTAAAGGGATAGTTCACCCAAAAATGAAAATTCTGTCATCATTTACTCACCCAAACCTGCATGAACATTTACATTTCATCCTGCATTTACATTACATTTACATTTATTCATTTAGCAGATGCTTTCATCCAAAGTGACTTACAAATGAGGAATAGAACAAGCGATTCATCATAATTTCTTCCTCCTGCTGAACACAAAAGAAGATATTTTGCTCTGCGGGTACATGTAGTTCGTTTTTCTTGCGAGATCTCAGATCTGACAACAGTGGTTTAAACATACATAGTATTATATGTTTGTGCAGAGAACAGGTTGATTCAAACAATGAAGCACAGAAAAATAAACAGTGTATGCTGTTACAATTTATTTTTAGTTAGATTTTTTTCAAACTGAATTAGCAGGTTTAGTGAATAAGTCGCTAACTTGTGTAATTAAAATTTTTAATATTTAAAAAATATTTTTTTAAACTTTAAACTTTAAATCTGGATTCAGATTTGAGACACATGGGAATCACAGGCCAAGATAATGCTTGTAGATCAACGCTAATGTAAAACTCTTTTAGGAAGTCTCCATTGACATATGATTTTACATTAGCCGTAAGACTTTTATTTCTTCAATATTATGACACTTGTAATAGGGAAGGGGAACATGGTGAGGATGGTCCATTTTAGTCTGCATTAAACAACCTGGAGGCCTGAGCATAAGGCATTTTATTCATGCTGATTGATGATTATCCCTGGCACTTTGGAAAATATTGTATAATCAGACAGAGCTTGATGTCAATAAAGTGTCCCTTCAGTTTTAAATATATTATAGTAGCAGTGCTTTGTAATACCTTTACATGTAATACCTTTTTTTGTAATACCCTCCTACTTCTGCCTCAGTTTAGTGGTACTAGCTAAGGGAGGTACCTCTTGGTTTTGCTTCTGCAATTGACTGTGGAATTGCTTTTGCTCATAAATTTTAAAAAATACTGACCCTCAGTATTAAACTTAGAGGCAAATGATACCCTTCATGCCTTATGTTTGCCTAGTAGACAATTAAACTGACAAAAAAAAATCCAATATCACATGTATTAGCAAGATATCGCTGTAACTAAGGGCTGGGATATCATAGAGCCTTGCAAGTGGGCTCATTTGACTTGTAAACAACTAGCAACCACCCAGCCACAAAAAGTCATCCAGAACACCCTACCAAACAACAAGCAACCACTCAGAACACCCTAGCAATCACCTACCTACAAACCAACCAACCAGAACACTGTAGCAAACACCTAGCAACGTAGAATACTCTAGCAAACACATAGACCCTAGCAACCATCCAGAACATCCTAGCAACCATCTAGAACACCTCAACAAATACCTCACAACCATCTAGAACACAATAGCAAACACCTAGACTTTAGCAACCATCCAGAACACCCTAGCAAAGACCTAGCAAGCATCTAGAACACCCTAGCAAACATCTATCCCCAACAACCATTTAGCACATCTGGCAAACATCTAGAAACCATCCAAAACACACAAGCAAACACCTGTCCCCTAGCAACCATCCAAAACACCCTCGAAAACACCATATTAACTAGCTAGAAAACCATAGCAACCATTAAGGACACTCTTGGAAACACCTATCAACCCTCTAGAATACTCTAGGAAACAACTAGCCCTAGCAACCATCCAGAACAATCTAGAAACCATCTAGAACACCTCAGCATACACTTAACAACTTTTTCGAATACCCTTGCAAACACATAGCCGCCATCTAGGCAGGGGCATTTCTAGAGCATTTTAAATGGGGGGGGGCCAGTCGGGGGCACGATGTATGTTATAATACATCGTGTACACTCACTAAACAAAGAGTGACAGAGCAGAGCCAATTCATAAAAGAACAATGTTTAAAAGCACACGTCCAGTTTTGTGTGAGTGAAGGAAATCTGCTTGGGAGTGGAGAGATTCGTCCTCGCACACATGGATTGCATAACATTATGCGCTCTCGACATTGTCATTAAGATCACACTATAGAAACCGCCTAAAATTAAGTATAAAGAAAAGAAGAAAGCAGCCCTAGGCAGCTGCCTAGCAGACACCTAACAACCATTAGAGCACCCTAGCAAACATCAAGAACATCCAAGCAAACACCTACAGTAGCATCTATCTAGAATAGATAGAGTATACAAAGATGACTTATTAGCAGCTCTTTCTATGGGCTGCTAAACATAAGCCGTCCGCCATATTGGAACAGTCCAAGTTGGTCCGTGAACACTTGAGAGCAAGTTGACTATGTGTCTGCAACCATAGTTATAGGCATGCATGATTTATATCTGCAATAGACTTCAGCAGATGATTTTGGTAAACTAGCGCAATACAACAAGACGAAGCTGTTAGCTAACACAACATTAAAAGTTTCCATAGTTTAAAAAAACAGTAATATTGACTTAATGCATATTAAAACCACAAACCAACACATTCTCACCTGTGAAAGTTTATCCCATTTCTTTGGGAATGTATTTTGTTTTACAACCAGAGACTTTGCAATGTTGTGGCATATTGGTAAACTCATTGATTTTTATTGTAAGTGACAACACATTGACCTTTCCAAGATGGCATATGTGTCAACGTGTCTGGAGTGGTTAAATGTGGAATCTACCTATACGTATCATGTGTACAACACGCTAACACGAAACCATCTAGAACAACCTAGAAAACAACTATAGCCCTAGTAACCATCCAGAACAATCTAGCAAATATCTAGCAACCATCTATAAATAACTTAGCATACCCTAGCATAGCGTAATGTAACTTCAGTAACAAAATAAACATAAATAACAAACTGACGAATAAATGTAAACAAAACAACTATGTAAAGTCCCAGGCCTGGTCCTCTCTCGCCGCCTTTCACTGTCATCAGGGTTGCCAGGTCTATCAAACAGAAGTAGCCCAATCATGTTTTTTCTGAAGTTTTCCTCTTTGTCGGTTTTCCCCTTTCCCCCTTTTTCCCCTCCACCGAAATCACATTCTGGAAGATTGCTTTAACCCGCAGAAGCAAAGAACACTTTGTAGGGACCATGTCAATCGGAACACAGTTCGTGCATGGAGCTTTCTTCTAATGAGCTGGTTATCTGAATCAGGTTTGTTAAATAAGAGAGACATGCAAAATATGCAGAGCGGCGGTACTCGAGGAATAGAATTGAGAACCACTGCCCTAGCAAATTCCTAGCAATAATCTAGGTTACCCTACCAAACACCAAGCAACCACCCAGAACACCCTAGCGGCCACCTAACACATATCAACCATCTTGAACACAGCAGAAATCATTTAACATGCTAAAACCTCTCAGAACACCTTAGCAACCATGTAACAACACTCTGGCAGCCTTCCTCAACACCTTAGTTCCCAAGTTCTAATCTAGTTATTATCACCACAGTATTCTGCTTACAGGCACAAAAGATCATCAACATAATTTAAGCTCTATGAGTCTGTGTTAATTCACAATCCTGCTGTGGTAGAAACTAAGGAAGGAACAAACACTTTTGGTTCTTTATGATTCATCACCATAGAATCCCTTTCTATGGTTGTCACATTGAATATAGCAATATCAGAGTGCTTTGTTGAGCACTTGACTTCCTGTTCTCCCTCTCTCATCAATTTCCATTAGTTTTACCCAACCACTGCAGTGCACGGCACCGCTGCGCTAAATGCGCTCAAACACTGCTGAGGAGAGAGAGAGAGGAAGGGGGAGGAGAGAGATGGATATTGAGAGAGGAGGAGAAGACGGAGGGGAAAAGGGAAGCCAGGAATAGCAGGTTGGACAGATATGCATAGTCAAGAGCTGGTGTTGCCATCCAAATCCCAGAAATACCGATGAACAGGCACAAACACTCCTGCAGAATCACCATGTAGAGCTTCAAAGCTGAAGAATGAGAATGCAGTAACTGCAGTTGTTGAGGATCAACCTCAGCAGATGGTAAGACTCTGCAAAACATTGGGAATAGCATCGTTCTGTGGAGCTTGACGACAATGGAAATGTCATCCAGACTGGATTTCTTGTGCTGGATTTGCTTCTGGAACAGTGGTTTAGTAACACTTGTCTGATTGCATTCCAGTGAGAAGAGCAGAGGGATGCTGTGAAGCCAAAGCATTTATTTCCAGTCACTGTCGTTGTAAAATCTGCACCTCAGGAAACATGTATGCCTTCTATTCTCTGCTGGTCTACATTTTCTACACTGTTTTCAAAAAGGAGGAGGAGGCAGCGCTCGAGGGGGCGCGCAAAGAATCCCCGGAGGTATGTGTGGCCACAGCGGACAGACGCCGATAGACATGCTAATATATGCATTCCCTATTGTCTGCATAAAATGTGTGCAAACAAGTCTTGCTAGAAAAATTTAATGATTTTTTTTTAAATATTAATTTTATATTTAAGTAAAAAATAATCAAATGTTAATCAAATAAATTGAAATATAACATAAATGTTTTTATAAAATTTTATTTATTCAATATAATATTTAATATAAAGTATAATATTATAGGCAATATAGAAACTAGATTTCATTAAGGTGATAATTCGATAATACACGCATGCACAGTCACGTATCGTATGTCCTCAGGGGTGGCTTTAACACCTTCCAATAATCACATTAATCTTCCTCTGTAACTGACAGGAGCCTAGCCATGTTTCCATGGAAACAGAGAGCAAGGGGAAGGGTAGCCACACCCCCAGGTTGGGCAAAAGAGGGTGTGCAAGTCTGAGTGATTCGAGTAAGAATGTTTCCATAATGTTGTTTAGTTACATGATGATCTAAATACAGAGATGATGCTCCACGTAATCAGTATACAACCACAATTGAATTTTAAATTTCAGGCAGCAGTAGTGATAGTGATGGGATGTCCCTCAGTGATGAAGATGATGAGTTTGATGAAGGTCATGGATTACCTGCCAAAACACCATTAACAGCATTCCTGTCTTTCAAGCAAGAGGCAGAAAAGAGAAGAGCTACTAATTCTCCAGCAGAACCAAGTGGAAAGGTCTAACTACATCTACATTTGCCCACATTTCATTGTGGTGGTGATTTGGTAAACTGACGCTTTGGCACACATCTTATACTGCACAGTTTGTTCCATGGTAATGAATGATACTTCAAATTTTGTGGCTTGAAGAAGTGTGCTATTGCATTTCAGAATAAGCAAATTTGATAAAATTACAGAAAAGACTTGCAGTGACCCAAGTCAAGGACCTCATTAGACCTTAATCAGGATGGATGTCATATTTAATTTTTTTTCATTAAGTAAAATGGGGCTGAATATTGATTGTACTGTATGGCCCTTGGAGCCTCATTTTCATTACCAAAAAATTTATACATTTTATTTTATAAATTGTATTAATTTATAAATTAATAAATAAATATATATATGTATATATATATAACACACACAATTTTATGTCTGTAAAAGTTTCTTTTATTTCAGGAAATGAATGATGGTTTATGGTTTTAGTTTAAGTTTTGATTAAATAACCCTGCCACCAAGTAACCACCCAAAACCCTAGCAACCTCTCATAACACCTTGGCAACCTCACAGAACACATTAGCTACTGTTTAGCAATGCTCTGGCAACCACCTACAACACCCTAGCATTGTGACAACAAATTTTGTAAAGGAAGAACACTAGTCACATTTTCTAAAAGAATGTGTAGAATCTAGTTGAACGTGAAAAAAAAAACAATTTATAAGTGCACAGTTTTTATTAAAGGGGTCATATGATGCGATTTCAATTTTTCCTTTCTCTTTGAAGTGTTACAAGTGCATAAATAAGATCTATAAAGTTGCAAAGACTAAAGTCTCAAATCCAAAGAGATATTCTTTATAAAAGTTAAGAATCAACCACGCCTACCTAAAACGGCTCGTTCTAACACGCCCCCACATATCTACGTCACGATGTGGGAAGATTTGCATAACACCGCCCAAATGTTCACGCAAAGAAACAAGGAGTAACTTTTATTCTCGCTGTAGTATTGTTGCTGCCGCCATGTCATGAAGACGCTGTGTGTTTCGTTGTGAAAGCGAAACTACTTTGTTTGGTCTTCCAAAAGAGGACATGACTAGAAATCAGTTGTTAAGTTGTATTTACAACACTGTTCCAGAACAGTTCAACCCAAATATTCAGATGTGTGCAGCGCATTTTATGGAGGACTGTTTCCTGATCCTGGTGGAGTAGACTACAATGCCGGCTGTTCTGTGCTGATCGTTTTCATATTTAAAGGATTTGCCACTGACGATTCAAACGCGAGTTTTGAGCAGTGTAGAGTAGCGCTTGTTGTTTGTCATTTCTCCGATCACAAATGCAGACTTGGTTTTATGTTTACACCGTGCGATGCAATGTGTAAAAATACAGTATAAGTCATTATAATCAGTAATTATGTCCCCACTGGATGCAACAAATGCCTCGGTTATAATGGGTTTTAATGTTTTTGTCTCGTTGCTCCGGCCGGACAGGGCATCACAATATGGTAGGGACGTAACATTTCCGTCACACGCTTGAGGTATTCGGCCAATCACAACGCACTGGATAGCTGGTCAATCACAGCACACCTCGCTTTTCAGACCGATGAGCTTTGTAAAAATCGACGCGTTTCAGAAAGGCGGGGCATAGAGGAGAAACAATAATGTACAGTATGTGGAAAATAATGTGTTTTTTGAACCTTAAACCGCATAAACACATTTCATTACACCAAATACACAAAATAATGTTTGTAATCATATGACCCCTTTAAATAATTGATCCAGGTGTATTTTCCAGGTGACAGAGTCTCCATTGCTGTCTGTGATGTCACACCTCCTGAGTTTCCTGGAGCAATATTCCCATCTGCAACAGCTGCAGCAGCAGGCGGATCAGTACCGTCTGCAGCTGCGCAGACACCGCATCCAGCACCGGCGGAAAATGAAGGCCCTGCGTGCTTCCTACCGCCAGCGCCTCAGAGACAAGAACAGTGTGATTAACAGCCTGGAGGAAGTGATCGCTCAGCAGCAGAGCCCATCGTCTGAAAATGAGGGTGAGACCTTTTGAACCTAAAGAAATAACAGAATCTCAATGTGAAGATTTATCTGTGAATAATAAGGAGTTTAATATTAGATGCCGCTATTACCTCGATATTTATTTGTTGGAGGATGCTAAAATCTTTCTCTGTCCCTGCTGTTTGGTCTGTCTGAAGGTATCAGCCTTTAAGTTAAAAGAATATTTCTGGCTCACTTGACAAAGATGCTGTTCATTTCCACAAAAAAAAACAAAAAAAAAACTTGCGACCAGATTCCTAAAAAAAAACTAAAATTTGTCTTTTGAACAATCTTAAGAAAAAATACATCTTTTTTTTCCTTTTTTTTATATTTAATCATCCTAACTTTATTCTTAGGTTAGAAAATAAGAAAATAGCAGTTCAGAAGAATTGTATTATCAAGGTGACGGCATTTGATGTTTGCTGTTGGATTCTGAATCTTGTAGTTTGACATCAATGGTAAAAGAGGCGAGGACCTGTTCACATCATGTGGACAGCTAAAAATTGTACTTTAAATGAGAACACTGGAGAAAAGTGCTAAAAATAGCAACCAGATGGCTTTAGAGACTGGCAGTGACCTCAGAGCTACAGTACAGAGGGCATCTGGACTCTCTGGCGGTCTGTTTCTCCTCAGACATCACCAGGTGTTCCTCTGTCACCTGTTATAACTGGTTTGCTATCAACCAGACTCACTATTAAACACTGCATTAGTTTAAAGTGCACGTCTCTTGCACTAATTCAATGTCAGGTGTACTTGTCTTCGTAGTTCAGTGGATGCACATGATCCTTAATGCCATCAGGATTTACTGAGCTATATTAAACCCAGAGGTGTTTTAAAGGAGGTCTGAGATTCTGACGAAAGCTATCTGATCTGGTTCATCTTCATGGCAGTTGTGTGTCTGGCATCTGGCCTCCCAGAAGTAACAATGTGAATCAACCAACACATTCATGGAAATGCACAACTATTTTATGGCTATTTTGTGTCTAAAGGCCTGTTCACACCAAGAATGATAATTATACAGATAATAAATATTATTAGCATCCACACCAATGCACACCAAACGTTGTTTATTAGTTCTGCAGTTATGCTGTCTGCTGCTTTAAATACTCAAGTTCTTTAAAGTCAGTGTTATTGTCAAATCTTTGCACTCATTTTATCCTCAGATATTTGAGTTCTGTATAATTACATCATGAAAAACCCTTCACTGCAATTATAGATATAATCCTCAAGCTGTGACTTGAGAGGAAGCTGGCAAAGAAAATATAAGTCCATTTCAGGGTTTTAAGATCCCTCCAAAAGAAAGAATCAGGCACTGTTCAAATGTCTAGTATCTAGTCAAGTTTATAATTATTTTCCAAATGACTCTCGAGTCAGATGAATAAGTTACACTATAAAGAATGAAGTTTTAAATAAAGCAAAGTTTATTGGAGTACATTTGACAAGAAAATTCTATTTCAGTCTACTTTAAAATTGAATGTTACTTGCTGTTCTTTGTCATTTTTTGTGAAGATTACAAGCAATTTCTGAGTGAAAATAATTGTACAGTTTTTCAGTGTACTTTTGAAATTCCACTAAACATCTATGACGTGTGTGTGTGTGTGTGTGTGTGTGTGTGTGTGTGTGTGGGTGACTGCATGCTTCCTGCAGCATCTCCGGTTAAGTTGCATAAGTTGGTTCAGTCTCTATGCGGGCTGCAAGTAGAGAAGAGTCAGCTGAGAGGAGAGCTGCGATTGCTTCATTCCCAGCTTGAGCAGAGAGAACGAGATCGCCATACTAAAGTACAGGCTTTCCAACAGCAGGTGCTCAGCATTATACTTTCCCTCTATTCATTCAGTCACTGATTCTATCCATTCATCTGCTCATTCAACCCACTTAGTGTTTTAATAGCATGTTGACTACACCAATGATCCTGAAAGTATTTTGGGTTTTCAAAATCAGGTATTAAGCTCTGCTGTACTCTGTTGGCTGCACATTTCATCCATTTATTTGATAATTCACTTTCACCCCCCCTTCACCCAGATTTTCGAAGCTGACTGCATTGATTTTGTCCCTGTAGATTGATGAGCTGAAGAGCTGTATTGAAGAAAGAGAAGAGGAGCTGTCCAAACTCAGAGTTGCATCGGTAAGCTTCTGGAAGAATCTTTTCTAGTGCTCTGCATTTGAAACTGAGCACATTACAAACCAGACCAGACAGTCTCAAAATGATTCATGACCAAGAGTTTATCTGGGTTGTTTCATCAGATACTTTTTTCCAGGTCAGCTGTGACTTTTTTGGTGTGTGTTTTTTTCACCAGGGAGTAACAGACTCAGAAAAAAGAGTGCTTTGCTTATCAGCAGAGAATGCGAGTTTGAAACACAGCCTCACAATGACACAGGGTCTTCTGCAGCAGCTGTCAGTCATCCCATCCCAGTCCAGCTCTGTGCTCATCAAGGTAAGACTGGCTTTTAATGCACTGGGTATACTGTAAATCTAGGATATGAAAACTCCTATGATACTCGTCTTTATTCCCTGCCTGACTCCTGTGACATTTTCATTGCGCTTCACCACTGTATCCCATATACATTGGCATTAGCATTGTAAAATCTGCATGTAAATGTTTTCACACAGATATTGTGATTTATCAGTAAGTTAATTTTTCTAAATTTAAGTTCATTCTAAGTTTATGATAAAATGAAACTACACATAAGCAAAACCGTCTCAGGTTACTTATGTAACCATGGTTCCCTGAGTAGGGAAGGAGACACTGCGTCCTCTAGGGATAGCCAATACATAGCAAATAGCGCATTCCCAAAACTCTATGTCTTGAGAAGTCATCAAGTCAATCTACGGCTATAATGCTGGAGAAGGGTAAGCATACTGCATGCTAGCCAAACACTAGCCAAGCGCATCAGGGAGGCAGAGGAAGGGCCTAATTCACCTGATGTTTCTGGTTTCTGGTGCTCTGGAGAAACAGAGAACTCAAACTTCTCATGTGAGAGGATAACTCCGAATTCAGAGGAATAACGTTGCTCATTCCAGGTAACCCTTTGATAAAAGGGGAGCACTGCTCAATACTACCACGAGGACAGCCCATCGAGCGAGGAATCCAACTCCTCAGAGAGGATTAACGCTCGAAAGAAAGCACCATACTCACAATAACCCTCAATGGTGAGAGGAGCGATGCTTCCAGAGTGGTTCGACAGAGAGGAGTGTGTCCTTGAGTGGAGCCCAAGGTACCGGGGTCTATACCAACTTAGGGAAAGGGAACGAGATCAATAACATGTAACCCTTACCATACAAGATTTTAGAAAAGTGGGCAAAGCATAACGTGCACACTTACCACTTATGTGGATTTTAGAAAGTGGGCAATGTAGAAAAGTGTGCAAAGCTTAACGTGTGCACTTACCATAGTGTTTGGATTTAGAGTTTTCCAAGCATCTATTTGCAGATACCTGGAAGTACTGGGCCAAACAGGAGAGGCAAGCCGGGGGCCTGATGATCACGAAGGCTCCCGCAGAAGCCTGTGTTATGGCCGCATGATCCAGGAAGTATGAAGCCGAAAAGAGCTCTGTCCGTAGAAGTCTCTAGAGCAGACCATCAGTAAGATGGTCACTATGAAGCCATAGAACCAACCAAACCTAGTAGGTCCAGCATAGGAGACTATACTGCAGGAAATTTCCCACCTAACCTCGGTCAGGTGGAGAGATGGTGGTTACAGGGGAATTAGGTAGGTGAAGATAAGGGCAGATGTAAGACCCCCGGGTTGTTCGGGCTCAGACCTGGACTTCGTGAAGGACAAAAGCGCTGACGCCCTGTCTGGATCACATCCCTTAGGTCTTTTACTTACCTTCCTTTGACCCGCGATTCTTCCTACCCCTACCCACGAACTTTGTGAAGGCAGGTCAGCCTGATATGCTTGGAGCATGACCATCGTGTGCAATGACGCGACAGCCCGACCTGCTGCTGCTGCGTATATTCCCTGTGGTCTTAAAAAAATTTTGTTAAGCTAAGTTTTAACAATATAGCCTATTTTATACACAGTAAAAACTTAAAGGGTTAGTTCACCCAAAAATGAAAATTAGGCTGCGTTTTACTCACCCCCGATGCATCCTAGGTGTATATGACTTTCTTCTTTCAGACGAATCCAGTCGGAGTTATATAAAAAATTGTCTTTGATCTTTCAAGCTCTATCATTGCACTCAGCGGGTGTTGCATTGCTTCTGTCCAAAAGATTTCCATCTTTCCATAAAAAAAAGTGCCTCACACGGCTCTGGGGGGTGAACAAAGGCCTCCTGTAGTGAATCCAAGCGTTTTTGTAAGACAAATATCCATATTCAAAACGTAATGATCACTTGAATCTAGCTTGCGCTCACTGTTGTAAAACGCAAGCAGTTCTGGTCAGCGTTGCACATGCGTCTCGTGAAAACCAACGTTTGTTTACAGGATCAACAGAAGCAAAGTTTCCTTACTTTAGCAAAGGAAAGCAAGTCTCCTCTTGGCTAATATCGAAATCCTCCGACCTTCTTCTTTACAAATCCTCGTTTTGTACTTCTAATTAGTGACCGTTGTTTTGTTTCGATCTCTCCGCGTGCGTCACTTCTGAGCGGCGCATGCGCAAAGCTGACCTCATACGTAATTCCCCCGGAACTGCTTCTGTTTTACAACAGTGAGCACAAGCTAGATTCAAGTGATTATTCCATTTTGAATATGGATATTTTTCTTACAAAAATGCATCGATTCGCTACAGGAGGCCTTTGTTCACCCCCCGGAGCCGTGTGAGACACTTTTTTTAATGGAAGGGTGCTTTTTATTTCACGTCTTTTGGACAGAAGCAATGCAACACCCGCTGAGTGCAACGATAGAGTTTGAAAGATCCAAGACAATTTTTAATATAACTCCGACTGGATTCGTCTGAAAGAAGAAAGTCATATACACCTAGGATGCATCGGGGGTGAGTAAAACGCAGCCTAATTTTCATTTTTGGGTGAACTAACCCTTTAAATTTAACGCAACCTGGTGTACAGTATTCAGATTTTTAGGTTCTCTCAACTATTGTCTTAATAATTATCTGAAATATTTTTGTAAATGCAAAAAGCCTTATTCAGCCTGTAAATTAATCAATCACCAATTTCTATCTGTCTATCTATCTATCTATCTATCTGTCTGTCTGTCTGTCTGTCTGTCTATCTACATGTATAGAAAAGAATGACCCCCCTTTAAAATAATCACATTTTGTTGCTTTGCAGCCTGAAATGAAGACAGACATGGTTTTTGTTTTATCAAGCTGTATTTACTGTTATAAAAAAATTATGTCCGAAAAAAAAATTTAAAAAAGGAAAAAGGATCACCCCCCTCCTAAAAATGACTTGTAAACTCAATCAGGTGTAGCTAATCACCTTCTCAATGGCACACATTTGACTTTCAACTGTGATCAGCTGTGGTCATTTTGATTAGCTCAGCATGAGAAGAGCTTTCCTGGAGCGTTTCAGTCTTTGGTAGTGCAACTGAAGCAAACAATCAACTATGGGTGATAAGGCACTGTCAAAAGATATCCGGGATAAAGTTGTGGACAGGCACAAGTCAGGAGATGGATACAAAAACATTTCAAAGGCTTTATTAATGCCTAGAAGCACAGTGAAGTCTATTAGACCAAGAGTAACTCTGAAGCAGTTGCAGGAATTTATGACAAAGAGTGGTCATTGTGTGCATGTGACAACAATATCACAATATCACAAACACAAATGTGGCTTGTATGGGAGGGTTGCAAGAAAAAAGCCACTCCTCAAAAAAGGCCACATGCAGTCAAAACTAAGCTTCGCCAAAACGCACCTTGAAGATTCTGAGGCCACATGGAAAA
>NW_015505215.1:747822-748826 GCF_001515645.1 Sinocyclocheilus grahami | reverse complement strand
CCTTTAAAATAATCACATTTTGTTGCTTTGCAGCCTGAAATGAAGACAGACATGGTTTTTGTTTTATCAAGCTGTATTTACTGTTATAAAAAAATTATGTCCGAAAAAAAAATTTAAAAAAGGAAAAAGGATCACCCCCCTCCTAAAAATGACTTGTAAACTCAATCAGGTGTAGCTAATCACCTTCTCAATGGCACACATTTGACTTTCAACTGTGATCAGCTGTGGTCATTTTGATTAGCTCAGCATGAGAAGAGCTTTCCTGGAGCGTTTCAGTCTTTGGTAGTGCAACTGAAGCAAACAATCAACTATGGGTGATAAGGCACTGTCAAAAGATATCCGGGATAAAGTTGTGGACAGGCACAAGTCAGGAGATGGATACAAAAACATTTCAAAGGCTTTATTAATGCCTAGAAGCACAGTGAAGTCTATTATTAAGAAGTGGAAGGTATTTGGTACATCACAGAGCCTCCCTGGATCAGGATGTCACTCCAAACTGGATGATGAAAGAGCCAAGAGGACACCGTTCAGAGAGGCGACCAAGAGTCCTACAGCAACTCTGAAGCAGTTGCAGGAATTTATGACAAAGAGTGGTCATTGTGTGCATGTGACAACAATATCACAAATTCTCCACAAATGTGGCTTGTGTGGGAGAGTTGCAAGCAAAAAGCCACTCCTCAAGAAAGGCCACATGCAGTTACGACTGAGCTTTGCCAAAACACACCTTGAAGATTCTGAGGCCACATGGAAAAAAGTGTTACGGTCAGATGAGACTAAAATTGAATTATTTGGCCTCAACACTAAACGATATGTCTGGCGGAAATCCAGTACAGCTCACCATCCAAATAATACCATTCCTCCAGTAAAGCATGGAGCTGGTAAGATCCTGTTATGGGGATGTTTCTCTGCAGCAGGGACTGGAGCACTTGTCAGGATAGAAGGAGAAATGGATGGGGCAAAATACCCTCAAATTCCTGAGGAAAATCTGCTGCCCTCTGCCAAAA
>NW_015505215.1:732493-747741 GCF_001515645.1 Sinocyclocheilus grahami | reverse complement strand
GCATGTGACAACAATATCACAAATTCTCCACAAATGTGGCTTGTGTGGGAGAGTTGCAAGCAAAAAGCCACTCCTCAAGAAAGGCCACATGCAGTTACGACTGAGCTTTGCCAAAACACACCTTGAAGATTCTGAGGCCACATGGAAAAAAGTGTTACGGTCAGATGAGACTAAAATTGAATTATTTGGCCTCAACACTAAACGATATGTCTGGCGGAAATCCAGTACAGCTCACCATCCAAATAATACCATTCCTCCAGTAAAGCATGGAGCTGGTAAGATCCTGTTATGGGGATGTTTCTCTGCAGCAGGGACTGGAGCACTTGTCAGGATAGAAGGAGAAATGGATGGGGCAAAATACCCTCAAATTCCTGAGGAAAATCTGCTGCCCTCTGCCAAAACGTTTTCAATGGGAAGAAGGTTTACCTTCCAACATGACAATGACCCAAAGCACACAGCAAACCGATCACACAGTGGTTGAAGGAGAAAAAGGTGAATGTCCTTCCATGGCCTATGTCAGAGCCCAGACTTGAACCCCATTGAAAATCTATGGAATGACTTGAAGGCTGCAGTCCACAAACGCTCACCATCAAATTTAACTGAACTTTAGCAGTTCAGCAAAGAAGAGTGGGCAAATATTGCAAAGTCTAAATGTGCAAAGTTAGTAGAGACAGAGACAAATCCCAACAGACTAAAGGCTGTAATTAAAGCAAAAGATGGTTCAACAATTTACTGACACAAGGGGGTGATCCTCTTTCCAATTCAGTGATTCTGTTTTTTGTTTTGTTTTTTCTTATGTTGGTCTTATATCTTTCACTTGGCTGTTATAAGTTGCGTTGAGTAAATACGGCTGGATAAATCAAAAACCGTGTTCATCTTCATTTCAGGCTGCAAAGCAACAAAATGTGATTATTTTAAAGGTGGGTGATTCTTTTCTATACCCACTGTATGTGACAATCAACAAATGGAATAACATCATAACAGCAATAATGACAAAGCAACAACAAATGTTTAAAGGGGTCATATGATGCGATTTCAAGTTTTCCTTTCTCTTTGGAGTGTTACAAGCTGATTGTGCATAGATAAGATCCCTGAAGTTGCAAAGACTAAAGTCTCAAAACCAAAGAGATATTCTTTATCAAAGTTAAGACTCTGCCACGCCCCCCTAAAACGGCTCGTTCTAACACGCCCCCACATATCTACCTCACTATGTGGAAATATTTGCATAATGCGCCCAAATGTGCACGCAAAGAAAGAAGGCGTGGTTTCAGTAACTTTACATTTATTTTGAAAGATGAAGCTAGCGATTATGGTAAGGGGCGTTACATTCTGACAAGTGCTTGTGGTGTTTGGCCAATCACAATGCACTGGGTCAGCTGGCCAATCAGAGCAGACTGCGCTTGTCAGAAGGAGGGATTTTGTAGAAAACGAAGCGTTTGAGAGAGGCGGGGCATAGAGGACCTACAATAATGAACAGTATTTGAAAAATCATGTGTTTTTTGGACATTAAAGCATGTCAGTATATTCTGTTACACCAAATACACAAAATAATGATCTTTAAAAAAGCATCATATGACCCCTTTAACAAAAAAGTCAGCAAACAGCAAAACAAAAATCCTATAGTAGTAATCTCATAATTAATTCATGCTGCAATGCATGCTGGGAACTCACAAAATCTTTACATTTTAGCATTTTAACTTTTAACGGTGTTTTGAGTAGTTGGGACAACTTTTGGGGGAACTCTTTCAGTCTAACATGGATTTTATGTAGTTTCAAGTATTCCACATGTCCTAGTTTTTGTAACTCAAAAATATGTTGTTGTTGTTGTTTAGTTTTTTTACAGTGTAGTATAAGGAAAGACACTCAAAGTACACATTTTTCTATCCTTTTCTATTTGAAATAAAATGGAAAATGCAGCCTGTGATGTGAGGTTGTACTGCAAACCTGTATAAGGGCTTAGTTTGGGGATGTTTCATACAAATTACAAGGTGCACACACTCCTTCATTTAGAATAATTTGTATTATAAATCTTTTGTGAATCTGATGGAAATTTTGCATAGGAAGTTTTTCGTTAGTTTACTGTCCTATCCTGTAGGAAAATGAGAACCTGCGCAGTCGCGTTCTGCAGCTGGAGAGTTCACTGCAGCAGCAGGCAGAGCAGCTGTCGCATCTGGAGCACCAGAGGGAGCAAAGTGAATGGAGAAAAGCAGAAGAGCTCAGGAGACGAGAGGAGTGCGTGAGAGAGCTGAAGCTCGAATTGGACAAAGAACGCAACAAGGAGCCTGTGGTAAAAGTAAGAAAAATGCAAGAATATGAACTTTAAAAAAACCTAAAAAAAAACTTGATAAAAAAATAACTTTTATTCTTATAGTATGTTACTCAAACTGTGGAGATCGAGTCACCTTCAACTCTACTCCAACTATCTGAAGCCAGACAACAGAATGAACAGCTTTCTGAGAAGCTAAGAAATCAGAGAGAACGATGCCGACATTTGGAGGAGAACGTCAGACATTCAGATGAAGTCAGCTGCAATTTACAACACAAGGTTTTTAAGCTTTATCCATTTGTTTTTATGATTGTACATACAGTATAACTGCAGCAAAATAGCTCGTCGCTCTACTACTGGGATCTCAGATACAAAACTCATCATTTATACAGTACATGTCAGAACACAACTGTAGAAAACCTCAGCTCTTCTAAAAAGTAGTGGCTCCACAGATTGCTGCATATGAGAGGGAGATCGGGACATTAAGGGAGGAGCTGCTGAAGGAGATTGGACATCTTGAGGAAAAGAAAGAAGAGGCTGTAAAAGCGGCAGCTAACTGCTCTCAGGAGCATCTCCAGAGCCTGCAGGATCAGTTCACAAGTGAGTTTACTGTATATACAGTATAATACAAATCGTATGGTTCATGCAAGTTTCTTAAAGGAACAGACAATACAAAAATGAAAATATGCTGAAAATGTACTCGCTCTCAGGCATTCCAAGTTGCAGATGAGTTTGTTTCTGCATCCGAACATTTTAGCATTCCATCACTTACTCACCAATGGATCCTATCCAGTGTTATAATGGAATAATAATTTCACCAGAAGAGACAGTTTAGCGTAAAAATGTCTGAAAACGTTTTTTTTTTTCATTATTATTATTATTTTTAACATGCAGTTTCTTACTTCACAATGAATTAACTGATGGATTGAAGTCATGTTGATTATTTGTGGATTATTGTGATGTTTTTATCAGCTATTTGAACTCTCATTCTGACGGCACCCATTCACTGCAGAGGATCCATTAGGGAGCAAGTGATGTCATGCTAAATTTCTCCAAATCTGTTCTGATTAGGAAACAAACTCATCTTCATTTTGGATGGCCTGAGTGTGAGATCACGTTCAGCAAATTTTGTGGGTTAACTATTCCTCTAAAATGGTTTTGGTGATTTCTTGAATTGCACTTGATATTGACTTACAGTCTTCTGAGTGTGCTCATGATGTTAAACGTGCATATGTAATGCAGCATTGCATGTTTATATGTGAAATTTCCAGCCCTCCAGAAGCGTCTGAGTGCTCTCCCTTCCACATTACGCACCATAAAGACCGATTATGCCAGCCTTCGCAGCCAGGTCCGCAACTTTTCTGACTTCTATGGAACAGCTATCAAAGAAGCCAAGAAGCAGGTAAGTAACACCATACTGCTGCACAAACTTGTACTACATGTATAACTTCTAGTCACATTTTATTTGTTGCTTTCATTTATGAATCATTTTCTAATATTACCACAGATTATGGCAGGTATAAATGAGATGTCAGAGGCCAACAAAGACCTTATAGAAAAATACAGAAAGGAGGTAGCTCTCCGCAGGAAGTACCACGAGCAGCTGGTTGAGCTTAAAGGTTGGCAGTATTCACAATTTATTATATTTTTTGTCTAAAATGCAAAATCTAAAATAATTTTTTTAATTTCACCAGGTAATATCCGTGTGCTGTGTCGTGTAAAGCCAGTACTGAAGGAAGATCAACATGAGGAAGGCCAAACAGTAGTTGTGACAACAGACCCAAATAATGAATCTGCACTCACAGTTTTAAGCAAAGGAAAGGCCAAAAACTTTGAACTGGATAAAGTCTTTCACCCTCAGGCCACTCAAGAAGAGGTAAGCAGGGTAAAAGTCATATTGACATTAAAACCTACCTCTCTGTCACTAAAATGGTCATTTTAATGACCAATATTAAAATTCTATACTATCATGTCTAAATAAAAAAATTTAAAATAAAACATTCAAAGCTGAAAATAACTCTTTTTGATATGATTCTCTTTATCTCTCAGGTGTTCCAGGAAATTGAGCCGCTCATCACATCCTGTATAGATGGATATCATGTTTGCATCTTTGCTTATGGCCAGACAGGATCTGGCAAGACCTATACTATGGAGGTAACATATAGGGATCTGTAACTATATACCTGTCATAACACACGGTTCCAATTTCATACTTTAGACCCAGATGATCTGCTTCCATTAATTATTCAGTAAGACTGTCAGGTCTCATTAACCATCCGTGTCTGCTCAGGGTAGTGTTGAGAACCCCGGCATCAACCAACGAGCCCTGAAACACCTGTTCAATGAGATTGAGGAAAGAAAAGACATGTGGACATACACCGTCAGTGTCAGCTCAGTGGAAATTTACAATGAGGTCCTGAGGTATTGTATTTTACCTCTTTATCATGCCAAAATCTATGGTAATTGTTGGTAATTAAAAAAAATGTAAAGTGAGCTTTTAGCTCATGAAATAACCTGATGTTCAGTTGATGTTTATGAGGAATATTAAAGGGTTAGTTCATCCAAAAATTAAAATTCTGTCATAAATTACTCACCCTCACATCTTTCCAAACTCACAAGTTTCCCATTTATCTTTAAAATGCTAATGAAGATATTTTATGGCATGTAAGAGATTTCTGTCCTTGCCTTAAAAGTGTATTCCACCAAAACTTTTGATGCTTCAAAAAGTTTCAAAATATGAATCGAGTGGTTTAATTCAAGTCTTTTGAAGAGACATGATGGCTTTTTATAATGGACAGATTTAATTTAGGCTATTATTCACATATAAACATAGATCAACACATACATACAGCAAATCCAATATGGTAAGTGAAAACTCAACTGTACTTGCTTGACATGCAAGAACAAACCTCATTGGCAAACACATCTTCCCTTTTTCTTTTACAGTCTTTTCGATTTCTCAAAGTTTTGGTTTAATGACAGAGTTTTCAGAGTTTGAGTTTGACAGAGTTTATTACAATTAAATCATTAACTTTTTTTTGTTAACATCAGAGATCTGCTCAGTAAGGATGGAGAGAAACTTGACATCAAGATCAACCCTGATGGGACGGGTCAGCTCCATGTACCAGGACTCAGGGTCATGGAGGTAAAAAGCTTCCAGCATATCAAGAAAGTGAGTCCCAGGGTGTCATCTGTCAAGATAATGCTGACTATACAAAAACCATTCTCTCCAATCATCTGTTGTTATTTTTTTTTTTTTGCAGATTTTGGCCATAGCTCGAAAGAACAGGATTACATTTGGAACACAGATGAACCAGCATAGCTCTCGATCTCATGCTTTGCTCACTGTGACTGTGCTGGGCACAGACCTCGCCAGTGGAGCCAAAACCACCGGTCAGTCCCAACGATTCTGGATCTTTAGATTGCTTAAGTTGTGCAAGAGTTCTCAAAATCACGAGTTCACCCTCAAAAAGCCCTCACTATCCTTGAATGATCCTAATCCTTGACCTCTCTTTTGCAGGCAAGCTGAATCTTGTGGATTTGGCTGGTTCTGAAAGGGTGTGGAAGTCTGGGGCAGAGGGGGAGAGACTGAAGGAAGCCCAGAATATCAACCGCTCACTGCTGGCTCTAGGAGATGTGATCCAGGCCTTGAAGGCCCACCAGACTCATATACCCTTCAGGAACTCACGACTCACCTACCTGCTGCAGGACTCACTGGGAAAAGGCAACAAAACCGCCATGGTTGTTCAGGTACAAAGATTTACTGAGACTCACTAGATAACTCTGGCAGCATAGTCCAGGGTTAAAAGCGGGGTTTAAAAAGACAGTAACCCAGAGTTGGTTGGTGTTAAAGTGGAAGTGAAGCAGTCAGTCAAGTTTGCATTATTTAGTAAAGTGATTTCCACCCTAATTAAAAAATACATAACAAACACGATTAATGTAACCATTTTAAAGAAAAAGGGGTGTTTTGTTATAGCTTTTAGAGCAAGGGTGCCACCATCTTGCATTACCACCGCGTGTGACGTCACAGGGTTGGCTCGTTCCGTTGGCCAGTGAATATAAGCATTTCTTCATTTCTTTGAACACATAAATGTTATTTTAACACATCAATATTTTGGTTTTCACCATAATTTGGATGAATATTCAACATAAATATCTATAACACATCATCTAGGCCTATATCACGAAGTTTTGATTATTATATCCCAAACATTGTTTTCATAACGCGAGGCGTAACGTGATGTAAACAAACAACGCTTCATACAGTATGAAGCACCTTGTTATGTCAGACCTTTCAGACATATTTGCATTACACTGGCTCGTTCGCCAGTATTTGTATGCAACACCTGCGAATGTACCTGCTGTTAGGACAATGCAGTGTTTAATCACCTTTTTTTAATTAAAGTGGCAATCACTTTACTAAATAATGAAAACTTGACTGACTGCTTCACTTCCACTTTAAAGCACCTCCTACATAATGTACATTTTTTAAATAACACCAGTGAACAACAATGCTCATGTACAATTATTTTTTTTAGGTTTCTTCTCTTGAGAGCAACGTTGGAGAGACCCTGTGCTCGCTAAAGTTTGCCCAGCGAGTGTGTAAGGTGGAGCTGGGCCCTGCTGCACGAAAAATCGAGACGGGTGGACATAATGAAAGCAAAAATTAATGCATACCATCAACCCTCACAAGTATACACCAGAAATGGCATCAACTCAAGTGCAGATGGACAAGCCTTGCACTTTTCAGGTTTCCAATCCTACTCAAGGGCTACAGTTCTGGAAACATCTGTGATGCCACATAAGTTCCAGTTTCTTCCCGCTACCTAGCAATGGCTTTTCTCCACCAGTTGGTCTGCATGTCAAAGTCTCACCAACACCCACCACCACCAATATCAAGACAAGCTCTGTCACCATAAGTTCAAAGTATCACAGAAAATTCTCCACAGGGAAGACTGGTGATGATATTTCAGTAAATCTTGCATAAAAACTTTGTGGAGTCACTACTCAAGAGGCCACAATATCTTAATTGTGTAATGCTTGAAGTTTTTACTGATATTTACTCAAAAACCTTGAAATTATTTGGTATAATATATAGTCTAGGAAGTAATGGCAAAACGATGTATTTTTGGAGTATGGTTGGTGTGGACTTCTATGATTGTTATGTGTGTTGAACCAGCCAGTCTGTCTTTTCAGAGGATGTGAGTTCAGCCAAACTGCACGAGATCAGCATTTGCTGATTTTATTTCTGACGGAGGTGGCATGTTAGCATTTCAAGATTAAGGCTAATAACCAAAAGGTCACATTTTTTTTAAACCCCTAAAGTGGTGATTCATGAACTGGATGGTTCTTGAGTTATTTGATAGCACTACTGTCACTGAAGGAGGAAATAAAGCCAGGATTTGGATAAGAAACCATCTGCTAAAGATAAGAACGAATGTATCTATACTTCACAAGATTATGTGCAATAGCACCTCTTAGTGGTGAGCATCTCATTTTTTGGTTTTGGCCCAATTGAGTGAGACCACACAGAACAAAATGTTACTTAAACATTAATATATATTTCCATTATCAATACATAATAAACGTACAAACATCCAACATATCAATATATTTAAATAAATTATATATGATTATTAATTTGCTGGGATGATTAGGATAAGTTTAGGTTTAATGTGAAAGGTCATATTGGTTTGTTAGGTCTAGCCATGTTACAGAGGGAGGTGAGGAATGCCCTTTATTGTTAAAGATGTGTGCTGTCCATACAACTTATATTTTAACCAAAAACATACAGTAGATCTATCTGTTTGCTTCTGAACATTTGCATCTTGTAAAACATGGCAGAATAATTCTAGAAGAAAAAAAAAAGATTTAACTCTCCTTTAAGCGAAACTTTACTTGATTTTATTAAGTACTTGAAGAGACTGGCTCGAGTACACATACTAATTTATTCTAACTTATTCCAAATATCTTGAAGCCAGAATAATGTACTGCAGTTTTATCTGTACTGTTCTCATCAATTATGATATTGTATTCTTCTCTGTAATGTGTCTGATTTTAGAACTCTCTCATATTAATGAGAAAGAAGAAAAACCAAACATGAAAATATGAATTTAGCTCTTCTTTATCAGCACTCAGTTTCTGTTTTAAAAGAAGCCTACAGACATTGTTTTTTTATTATTATTATTATTATTATTATTATTATTATAAGGCCCAGAGAGGAAAAAGATAGAGTCAATTTGGAAAAGAAAGAACTGTTTACTTATAAACAACACAATAATATTAAAAAAGAGAAAGTCTTCTTTGTGTACTCCATATGAAAACACCTGTATCTCTTTCATTCTCTCACACACAAACACTCACACTTCTAATCACCTGATCTGGTTGTGTGTAAACTCATGCTGAGCTCAGCATAAGAAATCCATTTTAAACACACACTGCTATGTAATGGGAAATGGGCTGGAAACTTCTAGAAAACCTGTTGTACGAGACTGTCATTCTCAACACAGATTCAATCCGAGTCTCCCTCTTCCATGCCAACTGCTCCATATTATTATTATTATTATTATTATTATTATTATTATTATTATAAGGCCCAGAGAGGAAAAATATAGAGTCAATTTGGAAAAGAAAGAACTGTTTACTTATAAACAACACAATAATAATAAAAAAGAGAAAGTCTTCTTTGTGTACTCCATATGAAAACACCTGTATCTCTTTCATTCTCTCACACACAAACACTCACACTTCTAATCACCTGATCTGGTTGTGTGTAAACTCATGCTGAGCTCAGCATAAGAAATCCATTTTAAACACACACTGCTATGTAATGGGAAATGGGCTGGAAACTTCTAGAAAACCTGTTGTACGAGACTGTCATTCTCAACACAGATTCAATCCGAGTCTCCCTCTTCCATGCCAACTGCTCCAACCACTCCAGCCAGCTCTTCCTCGCTTCCCTTGAGCCGTTCACCTGTGGAATTACACAAATGCCCAGACATAAACAAGCTATGGACATGAAGAATGTGGTTCACCAAAGGCTCTTGTGTGTTCTAGTTCTGATTTGGTTATCCACAAAATATTCGTTTTTAAGATATTACAGAGTTTTCATTTGAACTGTGGGTTTGAGAGGCAAAACTAGAGTATAGTAGTAATGTTAGGTCTAGTCTGTGCCAGAGGAGCGTATAGGGACAGGAAATCCATATATGATGTCATTAAGAGACGTCAGATCTCCAGGGCTTTTGAACACACACAGCAATTAGCCTTTCATCAAGCCCTGGCGGAGCTCATTGCAGAAAGGCTCTACAACTACAGTTTCAATATATTACTGATAAAAGAAGTGATGTGGAGATGGGTCAATGCTTCAGTTCTACATTGTTGTTTTTATCATTATAGATATCGTCCTTGGTGCAGACTGGCCTCAGTCTCAGTGTGTCAGGTCATACTCACGTATAAGTTCAGCAATAGCTTTCTGTGTTCGCCGCTCTAATTTCTCAAGCTTCTTGGCAACGTCCCTCTTTAGATCCCTATTACAAACACAACACAATCCATTAAATGAATGAAAACTTCAACTAAAATGGATCTCAATGAATATGATGCATGATTGTGTTTTTAGCGGTAAAAATGGAAGGTTTGTACCAGTCTGGTTTTCTGGGGGCAAGATTGGCCAGATCCTGAGAACACAAGTCAAGAGTGAAAAAAAGAGAATGACATTAGTTTAAATTCAGGCAAGGGCTGCCCAGTGATTCTTGCACTGTTTGAGACGACACTTTGCCACTACAAAAGAAATTATAATGTGAGCTTGCCTTAAACAATGAAAAATAATGACAAGTAAACAAGTCTATAAAGACAGGACACATATACAGAGCAACCAGTGTAACTTGATTAATGAACAAACAACTCTTTTGATATGGTTCTTTTAATGAATTGTTCAAAACAAGACTCACAAATTCAGACAGGTTTTCAAGTTCACACTTCAAAAAGTTTGCAAACACATTTGTTTTGTAAATTAATACTTTTATTTAGCAATGAATTCAAAAGTGACAGTAAAGACATTTATAATGTTACAAAAGACTTATATTTTAAATAAATGCTGTTTTTCCAGAATCCAGAATTATGGTTTCCAACCTTGACAATAGTAACCATTTTTAATAATTGAGCACCAAATGCAAATATCAAAATGATTTCTGAAGGATCATGTGACACTGAAGACTGGAGTAATGGCAACTGAAAATTCAGCTTTACTATTACAGGAATAAATTACATTTTAAAATATATTTAAAAATGAAAACAGTTATTTTACATTGTAATAATTTCACAATGCTACTGTATTTTTTCATTACAAAATCTTAATTATTCCAAACTTTAGACTGGTAGTGTATATATTCAGGAAACACTGGTGCTGTCCATATGGCATCATGCTTGAAACCTAAGACTTTGTATCAAGGGAAAAATCCACTCACCACTTCCTCAATCACAGGCTCTGGGTCTGCAGCTTCCAGCTGGTCCTTGACCTTGTCCTCCACTACAGTAAAACGAAACAAGACCAGTCAGACAACCTGAAACCCAACACCTGATCACCTGCTGCAACATTATCACCCAGCATGACTATTACCGAACGGTCCGTTTAATTTGCAGGTATAACATTTAAAAATATAATTTAAAGGTACATCCAGTAACATTTCCTGCAGGTAAGCCAGAAGTATTCTCACCTGATGCAGGTTTTGCTTTGGGCACCTGTCTCTCCTTCAGCTCCTCGTCCTCCGGCGTGTAATTCCTCAGCTTCAGCTCTCTGCAAACATAATTGCAGAATTATGTCATTCGCTCAGTTATGAACAAGTGTTTTGTCACTGCCTCCATTATAACCTATTTGAGGAGATTTTTAAAAAGCGATCACACAATCAATCACAGAAGAAACCAGTAACCAGCAGGTGGCAGTGCAGATAAATATTTAGCTTGGACCGTGAGCAGCTGGTGCTATTTGAGCACTGAAATCCGGCCTGTGATAGCATCCAGAGAACATTCGCTCACCATGCGTACAAAGCATCCCTTCATCTTTGTAGTACTAGCTAATTAGCATGTAGCATCTAGAGACTGCGGCATCACAGCTGAGAAGGGCTGAAACAAGCCCAACTATGCCATCGCTCAAACACCAGGTCTATTAACATCTCTGCAAGTTACAGCAAAATCGGCTGCTGGATCTCCAGGGGAGCAGAGAGGGTTCTTCACAGCATGATCGACAGAAGATGGATGTGAAGATTTGTTTCAGACTGTCCTACAGGAGACAGTCATATTCGTTTCATCAAATTGCTTACTGGTTTGTCTCCAGAGATGTGTGCCCATTTTATCCTCAGAAAAGGGGCTAGCTATAGCAGGCCCACATTCATCACCAGAATAAATAATAAATAAATAAAAAAAATACTAAGATGTATACACGTAATTAAGGTAAATGTAATTACTTTTTAACTTGATGACAAAAAAAAAAATATTTTTAGAACCTGATTCATATTTCATTAAACTAGATTTTTGTACCACTTTTTACCCAGTCATTTCAGCATTTGAGGGGGGGGCAGTGATGAATGTGGACCTGCTGTAGTCAGGTCAATGACAAATAAGAGTGTCCACGATTAAGAAGAGGAATCTTGTAAATTAGAGTTTTTTATTCTAAATTACAAATATGAAACATACCTTTATCCAGGGTTTAGAACAATGTTTGGGTAACACTTTCTATGAAGCCCGTATTTATAATACATTATAAGGGTATTCTTAAGGCATTATAATGAATGCATAATGCATTATAAAAAACCTTATAATATGTTGTATCATCTCATGAATATTCATAAGAACACTTTTAATATATTATAATATTTACTTATTTGTGGTTATAGCTTTTAAGAGTATGATGATTTATAACACAATGAACACGTTGCATCCACTTTTACAATGGATTATATTTCTCATAGTTATAATGTATTATAAGTCTCGCATCTTGCCATTTTTCTTATGCTACTTTACATAAAGCGGTCAAAGACCACTTATAAGTAGTAATAATAATAATAACAACATTTTTTTCTCTCAAATAGCCATAAGACCAGATATCAGATCAGATGAATGTGGAATATGACACATTTGCTTTGAACTATTTTTATTGTAATATCAGTTTGATTATTTTGATGGTACCCTTTAAACAGCTGTTGATAAGTGACTCTGTAACTACATATCAACTAGCGGTCATTAGAGTATTAGTATGTCTGCTACTGTAAATATATGCTAACACTTTATTTTGATGGTCAAATCTCATTAATACTTTCATTTCAAATTCTTACATTTGATCTATAAATTCAATTGACACTGAAAAATACAACTGCATTAAATTATTATTATGAGATTATTTTAAATATTTTTTAATATGCTAACAAGAAATTATGGTGGAAATGATACTTTTCAACTAAATTAAAACGCCAGTAGGTGCCAGTAGTGAGCGTTTAATGAGTGAGTCATTGAGTCGTTCATTCAAACGATTCGTTCAAACGGCAGATTCATCAGATGTTTATGCATGGGCTAATGAAACTTTGACTCAACCGATTCGTTCAAAACACGGAATCAATCAGCAATGAACACCTCAGCAGCGCAACCTTATACTGTCAATAGATACATTATATACAGTAGCTATATCCACTATTCGCCACTTACTCTAAATGTAATAAAATCTGAATAATATTGCGTTTTGGTGTTTACATAGTTATTTTTGGTTACTGATGTTTTAATCATGTTACTTGTCTAACGTTAATGAGTTAATGTCAAGCCCTGGAGTCTGTGTGCCGGGGCTCAGCCCCAGACGGCCCGGCCCAATTTAAACCCTGGTCTTATGTAGCATGATGCTACAGTATGCATGAATGGTCACATAACACGTGCTTTGGGTCTTGTAGTATGAACGGACATCTGCATATGATTGAAACTCTACACAGCTCCCGCGCTACTCTCCATTGGAAATTATTGACTTTTGCTCTGTCATTTGTCAGAGATATTGGAAAGCCAGCTTGAAACGCAGTGGAAACGCCAGTAAAACGAGGATCGTTTTCATTTTAAAACAAAAACGCACCAGTGGAAATGTAGCCTTACAGCTACGGGGGCTGGGACGCATTCACACTAAATACTCACGTGTGAGCCACATCTCTGAGTGTCACAGTCACTGACCGACTGTGCAGACCTATCGGTCTATTAGGCTATAGTAAGATACCACGAGCAGACTGCTCCGTACGTTTTCGCATCGCTCTCGCGGATGGCAAACACTGATCGATCTGTGCCTTACTGATGTTGATGAGATTAACCCCTTAGGTATCGAAATTTGGTACCAAACGATGAGACGCTTTTCGATACTCGATAGTATCGAGGCAATTCGGTCGGTGCCTAAAAAGTATCGAACACGATACCCAGCCTTACTTAATAATACTCAATTTCACAGCCAAACCTATCAAGGCCCTGCAAAACTGCATCAAATATTATGACCCAAAACAAGAGCATTGAAGAGTTTTGGAAAAACACTCAAAACAACAGACTGAAACAAAGAGCTGGGAACTCCTCCCAGTCCTCAACGTTCCTGAAAAGACTTTCTGACCACCTACTGGAACAATACATGGCCACTGGCTTTCCTCATCTACAGTAGAGCGGCCAAACAATCCAACACTTTCAGAATGTCAACAGCCATTTGTCAAACTCTAAGTGAGCATTTCAAACATCCTGGAGTCCTGAATCATTTGTGGCCAAGGGATTGGGCGAATTGGCTAGAACAGTATCCTGTTTTCTAATTTAATCACATACAGAAAGACAGATTAATGCTCAGGGGAAAAGCTCTTGTGTTCTTGAAGTGCTCAGAGGGACGGAGCTGAAATGAGGGCCTTGACAGTTTGGTGGAAGGTCTCTCATTTCTCAGAGCCTGCCTGCAAAACAACCGACGGAACCATCGGGTTTCCTTCAACCTAAAATAGGCAGCAGTGATACAGTAAATCCTGACTGCTGACAAAACCCATTTACAGAGAACAGAAATAACAATGTGGTTGGGTTGTAGATGGGTTGCTTTGCTTGGGAAAATTCCAAGTCAAGTTGGACATTTGACATTTGCCCTACTGCGAAGTTGTGACAAAATACTCTCTGGCACACACAGGAGAAAGGCTGAGCTTCATTCAAAAGCTGAGCAGATGTTCATTATCTGCCTCACTTCAGAATTTTGACAGCTTAAACAAAAAGATCAAGCTGTTGCCCAACAAAAGTGGAAGTTTCCACTTATTCAGCATGAAATTCAATAAGCAGAAAACTCTTATGCACACTACAGGGGGGTATTCCAAAAAGCAGGTTATGTGACATACCCAGGTATGTTTGAGGATAAGCAAGCAGATAACCTCAGCTTTCGGTTCAAAAATTGGAGGTAACTGTCAAGGTATGTAAGTAACCATAGTAACTTGCTCTCTGAAGATAACCTGCTCCAGAGCAGGTTATGTTCCAGGGTTAGTTCACTTCAGAGCTATCAGCGCATGATCTACTGACGATCCTTCAGTGGGCGTGACCGATAGCGCACAATATTATATATTAGTACAATACAGTTATGTATATAGCCTACTATATATAGTAGTAACCATATATATATATATATATATATATATCGATCGTTCGTAACGGTTTCACGTGCGTTTCCCAAAAATGCACTTTACGCAATCGCACGTAGCCGTGCTTTAAGTGCTACTTAGGAGTCGCTATCCATTTGTCAAGTGCTGAAATGTTACCTTATAGAATGGCTCGTAATTGTAAACGCTCGTTTATTGAAATGTTAACCTAATGTTGCGTTCCAGACAACTCGGATATAATAACTATAATACAATATTATATTATATAATTTACATAATAATATATAATACACATATATATATATATATATATATATATATATATATATATATATATATATATATATATAGACATTATTTCT
>NW_015505215.1:727706-732284 GCF_001515645.1 Sinocyclocheilus grahami | reverse complement strand
ATATATATTATAGTATATAATATCTATATAAAGACGTTATTTCCGGGTCCAATACATTGCTGGTTTTCGTGCAAGTCAACAAGTCATTGACAGATTTATTTCCCCCAGTCTTTGAAGCATATTACCTACATTATTTCTTTTATTCTTTTTTTTTTGTTCAGTCATTTAATTTAGATGTGTATTTCTATTTTTTCTGCCCTTTTTAATATTTTCCTTTATAAATTCATTTAAAAAACAACAACAACAACAAAAATGAGTAATAAAGTGTACAATAAAGTACAATCATATACTTATATTATAATCACATTGCACTTGAATAAAGTTAAAGGTGCAATCTGCCGATTGTCTTCCAGGTGACCGCATAAATCTGTCTTCTTACGATGCACTTAGGGCTTTACGATTACTCCAGAGCACTCGTAGATCTACGATGATTTTCAAGTGCTACTTAAGTTACGATGCTTTTGGGAAACAGACTGTAATATTATGATCAGTCGTATGATCGTTTTTACGAACTTCTTAGGCTTACGAAGCTTTTGGGAAACGCAGCCATGGTTATTATATTTTATTGGCATATCAGTTATCTGTATAAATTATAAAACACTATTATGACAAGGAAATGTTTAATTTACTATATTATATATATTTATTACATTTTATATTATCATCTCACACATGGATCAGCATTTTTATAATGTATTTCTATAATATAAATACATAAAATCTGATATGACTTAATATATAATTAGCATCAAACAAACAATATGATTCTTATTCTCAAGGATTAAAGAGTAAACGGGAAAAAAGAAAAATGATTGCACAACCATCAATTACGTGGCGATATGCGCCAAGCATGTAAATGACCATTGAACAAAAGAAGAAGAAAGAAACAGCATGGCGCGCTTTTTCTTAGCGTCCGTTTCCATAGCGACTCATTGATTCGTCGCTCTGTTGAGAATGTCTTGAATCTTAATCAGGAACATACAGGTGCATCTCAATAAATTAGAATGTTGTGGAAAAGTTCATTTCAGTAATTCAACACAAATTGTGAAACTCGTGTTGGTTAAATGACCATGGGGTTGGTGTGCTTGACTGGCCAGCAAACTCACTATGATAGAACTGAACCCCAAAGAGAATCTATGGGGTATTGTCAAGAGGAAAATGAGAAACAAGAGACCAAAAAATGCAGATGAGCTGAAGGCCACTGTCAAAGAAACCTGTGCTTCCATATCACCTCAGCGGTGCCACAAACTGATCACCTCCATGCCACGCCAAATTGAGGCAGTAATTAAAGCAAAAGGAGCCCCTACCAAGTATTGAGTACATGTACAGTAAATTAACATACTTTCCAGAAGGCCAACAATTCACTAAAAATGTTTTTTTTATTGGTCTTATGAAGTATTCTAGTTTGTTGAGATAGTGAATACGTATTTTTTTTTTACAGTGTAGTTTTGAGTTGATTAGCTGATTGGCATGTCACCATATTCTAATTTGTTGAGATAGTGAATTGGTGGGTTTTTGTTAAATGTGAGCCAAAATCATCACAATTAAAAGAACCAAAGACTTAAACTACTTCAGTCTGTGTGCATTGAATTTATTTAATACACGAGTTTCACAATTGGAGTTGAATTACTGAAATAAATGAACTTTTCCATGACATTCTAATTTATTGAGATGCACCTGTACTCTGTGTTGAATGAACTTACTCCCGGACGCAGTTTTGGAACCACATACCTCGAGTAAGCAAGGTTTGGGGTTAATCAACCGAGAGTTCAGGGTTTAACAGATGGTAAGTTAACCGTGCTTTCTGGAATACACCCCTGTTCAAAGGTTTGGGGTCTGTAATTTGTTTTTAATGTTTTTAAAGTCTTTTATGTTCACCAAGGCTGCATTTATTTGATCATAAATACAGTAAGAACAGTAACATTGTGAAATATTACTACTATTCAAAACTACTGCTTTTTATTTCAGCATATTTTGAAATGAAATGTATTCCTATTATGGCAAAGCTGAATTTTCAGCAGCCTGATAATTATTCTAATATGCTGATTTTCTCACAAGAAACATTGTTATTATTATCAATGTTGAAAATTGTCAATTTTGTTGTGCTGCTTTATATTTTTGTGGAAATTATGATTTTTTTTTTTAGGACTTGATGAATCATCAGATTCTACTTTAATAAATGTCTATCACTTTTGAAAGAAAACATTTAATTTTTAAGGTATTAAAATCTAAGGTTCATTTTGATTCATTCTGGATCCATTTTATCATAAAGACAGATCATGAAAAAAAACTTTTATGACTAGTTTTTTGCTGGGTGATGAATTACCTCTCATTGTTTCCAAACTGTGTTTCCATTTTAATAATGCAAAGTTAATGCCTTATAACTACAAAATGATGGATCTATTAAGTGCTAAATATGTTAATTCTATTATTTACTCACCCTCATGTTGTTCAAAAACTGCATCATTTTCTTCTAAGGAACATAAAAGGAGATTGTCATACAGGTTTGGAAGGACATGAGCGTTTTTATTCCTTTAATATATACTAAGGGAGACGTATTCCAGATATTGGGTGATGATTGTTTAGGAACCTTTGCAAACTGTCAATGCAAAAACACCTCTTGAGCTCAGGGAGGCGAGAACAAGGTTTCTGTGAATCTGAACATAAACAATGGAAAGAAAAAAAAATAAAGCAAAGAGCTTGAGGCCTTGGCTTGAGCCTGAAATAGAGCTGAGAGTGAGAGAGACCTTTACCTCACAGCCCATCTTAAGATCATGTAAACAGAGTACAGCTTTGTTATTTATTGTCCATTTAGAACAGGCAGTCTATTCAGCTAGGTCCTTTTTGTTTCAAAATGGTAGAACTTAGAATTTAGTTTAGTATCCTTATGTATAAATGACACAAGATTTTATAGCTGTGAGTATTTTGTTTTTTACCTGTGTCTGTCCTCTGTCTCAGAGTCCTCCAGAGCTCTTTTTCTCTCAGGCTCTCCATCCTCAGGTGCCTGTCCCTGTAGTTAAAAAACAACTAGTTATTATGAGCAAAGAGACAAATCCAAATGACGATCCAAAGCTCTAATAAGACTAAGATACAATAACTCATTTAACAACATTAGGTGTAACACACAAACCTAATATACAAAACTGTTAAGAAAAAACTAAGAAGAAACATACTTATTTCAACAAAAAAACATACAATTTGAAATGTAACGCAGGGAATTCTGGGAATGTCAATTTATGGTTATTCACTGTAAATTATACGTCTTTTTCACTTCCAAAAACGGTATACTACCGTAAAATTAATGTCCAATACATGTAATGTCCAATACAGTTTTTCACCGTATATAGTAGGGGAATTTACCGTTAACCATTTAACAGGTTTTTACTGTAGCATTTTTCCAGTCTTTTACCGTTAAATTCATGGTCATTTTTTACAGTGTAGGCTTGCCGCGATAGACGGTGATACCGGTGTGTTAAGCCGCAACACCGGTTATGTCACTTGCCCACCACCACTGACCCCCACCGTCGTTTAGATTTTTTATAGAAATAAAAATCTTTTAGTTCAGTAAAAGAACAGACACTACAATTAAAAACTGAACGTGGCTGCTCAATGCAGCGTGCCGAACGACAGTCGCATCACAGATCAGATTTAATTTCTCCAGTGTGGAGAGTGAGTCGAGCTGAATGACAAGAAGAGTGAGGTGAGACAGACAAGACGATCGCGGATGATTTAGTTTCGAAACGAAATGCAAAAGCCCCTGTTTGGCAATATTTTGGATTTTGAAAAGCCTGTTGACTTTTGCCGTTTATCTAAGGTGATTTTGGAAGTTTTTTTAAATATTTGTTTCTTATTTAATTGGTTCCACATTGTTTGCTGGTTTTTATTTAATTTTAAAATAAAGTTTTAGTTTAACTTTATTTAAACTTTGTGTCATTTATTTATTTTATTTGACATCAAGGTGTATGCCGTGCCTCCAAGCTTTCTTACTCGTTTTGCTAATAAACGTTCTACGTTTCTTATTTATTTGGTTATATATTATACATGTTTACTTAGGTATACAAAACTGGAAATAGGCTATTTAAACTTTATGTAAGTTATTTGTTATTTTATATTAGGCCTATCCTGCCCTATAGCATGGTGTATTTGTATTTGTTTTGTTAATAAAAGTTATATGTTTTATATATACGCTAAAGTGAGTTTGACTTTGTATTTTGTTGTTGCATTCAAGCAAATGATGCCTAACTGCTGCTAATTCAAAAGTGAAAGTAAAACACGCACGGCGCTTTTAAGCTATTTAAAAGCGACAGAAAGCAAGGAAAAGAGGGAAAATTCAAACGAACAATTGCTTTACGTCAAATTGCCGCTATTTCAAAGTGAAAGTAAAATGCGCACGCCGCTTATACAAGCCATTTAAAAGCGAAGGGAAGCTAGGAAAAGAGGGAACGCGCGGTGATACCGGTGTTGTCACACGTCGATTAACCGGTGGGAAAATTTCCTCACCGTCACAACCCTACTCAAAACACCTGCAAAGGTTTCCTGAGCCTTCAAAATGGTCTCTCAGTTTGGTTCACTAGGCTA